>NW_024879333.1:128110-180988 GCF_018340385.1 Cyprinus carpio
TTCATTTGAATGTGTTTCATCAGCTTCATGATCCAATCTGAACAGAGGAAAAACTGAAAGTTCAGTGTCAGCTTGTTTCCATTCTTCTCTTAATTAGTTGCACACAGCTTGTCATGTCTTATTCATCACAGGAGGAAAATAAAGTATGCACTTGTTTGTCTGCATAGTGAGGATGTGAACCTGTAATCACTCAAATCATGAACAGCAAGTTTACCAAATAACCCAGGCTTATTTCTGACTTGGTTTGAACCAAATCACCTGACAGTAAGTCAGACTAACTGAAATAAACCTGGCTTATTTGTTAAACTTGTTTTATGGAACAGGTCTGACTGTTTCTGCTGTCCTGGAGTCAGACGTTATTCTGGACACGAGGTGGACACAGAGCAGCTGGATCTTAGAGTCTCCGTGTGTTTGACTGGAAGACGTTTAACTGTTCACTTACAATTATTCCATCATTCTGCTGATGTACAGTCAAATCTGATCAAGAAACTGAGTTATGACCCTTAAATTAACTTTAACAGAAGGACAGATGAGATTTATTATCTGTGTCCCTGCAGCACAGAAGCAGTCATCAGTAGCACAGGTATATTTGTAGCAATAGACAACAATACATTGTATGAGTCACAATTATACATTTCTCTTTTATGACAAAAATCATTAGGATATTAAGTAAAGATCATGTTCCATGAAGATATTTAGTAAATTTCCTACTGTAAATATATCAAAACTTAATTTTTGATTAGTAATATGCATTGCTAAGAACTTAATTTGAACAACTTTAAAGATGATTTTCTCAATATTTAGATTTTTTTGCTCCCTCAGATTCCAGATTTTCAAATAGTTGTATCTCAGTTTAAAAAAAATTGACCCTTATGACTGGTTAGTGGTCCACATTTGACATGTACGTTACAGACTCAGATGAATTAACACACACACACACAAAATACACGAGTAACATTTCATCTAAATGAGCTTTATTGGAAACCACCAATCATGCAAAACTGAATCAACTTTCATTTTTCCATCTAAAACACACAATCCCCGTCCGTTCTACTGAAACACCGTCTCAGAAACCCCAACACAATCCGTCTTCCAGCGTGCTTCTGACTCTCTGAACCCTTCCCAGTTAAACACATGACATGCAAAGCTACGGTTTAGCTGCACACGCTTCTGTTCACTACAGTAAGAGCAATGATTAGTAAAGCTGAGAGCATCTACTCGGTGCACAGGATGGCCACGCCGCGCTCGTAGAAGTGATGCGGGTCTTCCTTGGTGGCGATGTCGAGATCGACGGTGAAGATGAGGTCAGCGCGAGTGAAGTTCAGATACACAGGCAGCGTGACCTGCAGACGGAGAGAGAGAGAGAGAGAGAGAGAGAGAGAGAGAGAGAGAGAGAGAGAGACGAGTGGTGTTTGTGAGGGAGAGAGAGAGAGAGAGAGAGAGAGAGAGAGAGAGAGAGAGAGAGAGAGAGAGAGAGAGAGAGAGAGAAAGAGAGAGAGAGGTTAAATTAAATTATCTGTAAATATAAAAACATAAATCAAGTGTTATTTTTAGTGGTAAAAAAGAATTTATCAAAAATGACCATCGAGGAGCCTCAAGAGCAGACTACTACGTTCTTGGGAGTTTTTATTGATGAGACTGAGTTGGAGCGAACAAGTTGATTACGGGAGTAGAAAATACATAAAATCTACTATAATGAAGAGGATTAATCCTCTCGTTACTACAGAGTGTCTTCTTGCGCTTTACTATACTTTGATTTATCCATATCTTTGATATTGTAATATAGTCTGGGTAACTTTTCCTACTGCTCTTCTAAAAACGTTTATCCTTCAGAAGCGTTTTAAGATTGCAATCCGATCAAACATATATACTTCATCTGCTGCTTTATTTCATAAACTTCAGGTTCTTACTATTTATGATATTAATCTTTTTCAAATGTGATTTTATGTATAAGATATATTCAAGTGAGGGTCACATTCAGAGCATTTTAGAATGTATTTTAAATTAAATTCACTGGTTCACCGTTATTTAACTCGTCAATTTTCAAATATTAATCTTCCTAAATTTCTCACTTGTTTGGTGTACAGTTGTGCTCCTGGAGGGCCAGGGTCACAGTTGTTTGGGGTGTGGGAAAATTAAAATTTATGTGATGTTATTTAAATGTTTTGTTTTTTTGTAAAATAAAAATTATATTTCCAGTTGACTTAAATTATCTAAATATTATCTTATAAATATTGATATTTCTCAACTTATAATTAGGGAGTAATTCACTAAAAATTTTCACTATTTTTCAACCCTTATAATGTGGGAAATACACTTAAATGTAACTACTAATGTAGTTATCAAAAAGACTCACAATACTTGCACTTGCAGTATATAGAGCTTATAAGTTTTGCTTTCCATCCTCAACCTAAACACAGGCTCTACTCTTCACCACAACGGTAACACTACAAAACTAACATAACAGAAACATATGTAAATCCTAACATAACGCAACATTTAAGTACTAACTTATGTCTCTCTATGTTATTCTTGTGTAAAAACACACAAAATAGCACCTAATTTCTACATTTATTTTCCTTGTTGGCTGATGCAATGCATGCTGGGAACTTGAAAATGCAATAATTTTAAGTTCACCTCACTACCACAGCATTTTGAGTTTACAAAACTTATTTAAATTAAGTCCAATGAACTTTCATTATTATTTGAGTGACATTAACTTTCATTTTTTTATTAATTTCACTGTTCGGTTTTACAGTGTATTTTTTTTTTTTTAAGTCAATTTTACTATATTTATTATTTAATTGTTATTAACATCTAGTCACAAATTAATTTTATTTTTAATAATTTTTTTTATTTATTTTTGACATACGTGACCCAGGAGCACAAAACCAGCCATAAGGTTAAATTTTTTGTAATTGAGATGTATACATAATCTGAAAGCTGAATAAATAATCTCTCCATTGATGTGTGGTTTGTTAGGAGGACAATATTTGTCTGAGATACAACTATTTGAAAATCTGGAATCTGAGGGAGCAAAAAAATATAAATATTGATAAAGTCATCTTTAAAGTTGTTCAAATTAAGTTCTTAGCAATGCATATTACTAATCAAAAATTAAGTTTTGATATATTTACGGTAGGACATTTACTAAATATCTTCATGGAACATGATCTTTACTTAATATCCTGATGATTTTTGTCATAAAAGAGAAATGTATAATTGTGACTCATACAATGTATTGTTGTCTATTGCTACAAATATACCTGTGCTACTGATGACTGCTTCTGTGCTGCAGGGACAGATATGTTGTAATTAATTTGTAGTGATTTATATTTATGTATCTGTTATTGTAATTTAGCTCATTCTTTAATTTCATGAGTTGTTTTCTTTATCTTTCAGGTGGAGGCTCTGGGTTTTCCGCGTCTCCCTGCACAGGAAATGGATTGTACTTTTGTGTTTATTTTATTCTTATGCACAATAAATCATCTGAACTAAGGACAGCGACAGACCATGTTCCTCTTCTCGGTGCTGCTCTGCTTCATCCAGCGCAGCTGCGTCAGCGGCAGCTCAGTGGAGATGGTGTTGGACAGCGAGAGCTTGTTGTTGGTGCAGGTGGCCCCCTGCAGCTTCAGACCTGCGGGCAGACAGACAGACAGACGCTGAGACTCAGCAGACACTGACGCGCTCCTCATCTCTCTCTCAGGACGCTCCTCACCTCTGATGCCGAAGCTGCAGGCGTCCAGCGGCGCTCCCTGCGCAGACGTCACGTTCACCTCCAGACACAGCTCCTCCAGAGACCAGCTGTTCACCTGAGCCACGTACTGACGCGTGGCCGTGATGTAGGCCTCCGGCACGAACAGACCGCCCAGGTTCACATGGACGTTCTGCAGGAGAACAAGAGTTAGCTGAAGTCTCCTGAGTCTGAGTCAGCTTTATACAATCCAGACTGAGATAAACGAGAAAATAATGATGTTCAGATTCTAAAACACAGCAGTGTCATCATTCAGATCAAGCCAGTTCAGTTCAGAGAGGGCTGCACGATGAATCATGTTATAATCGTGACCATGATTTCTGCATCTTTTGATTTATTAACTCTTTCCTCACCAAACACAGAGTTTCCCGTGTGTTCACGGTTATACACTCGTGGATGGATGAGTCTAGAAAGTGCTGATCAAAAACACAGACCAGGAAGACACTTGTATCTCGTATGTAAGCATATGGATATGATAAATAATGCATTCATCAACACTAACAGCATATAAATGAAAACTGTCTGTTAGCGAATGAAGTGTGGATCCAGAAAGTGTTAAAGGCCTGAGGAGATTTATGAGAGCTGGCGGAAGACATCTACTGCAGCTTTGCTTTGATAATATTACTGACTATGATCCAGATCTAGTATTTGATAAAAATGTGATTTTCTCTGCTTTTTGCTCAAAATGTTGCTTTTCTTTTTTTTTTTAATGAAACTTACCTACATTCAAGTGTTGATAAAAAGAACGCTTGAAGCTGGAATAAAACTGATTGTTCTGTTTAAAAGTAGAAGGTCTGATCTTTATTTTGCTGTATGGCATGTTCAGATATTCATACAACAAAATATTCTAGGGGCCATGAAATTTTAGTAAAACTACCCAAATGCTGGTGAAGGCTGGCAACTTTTTTCTAAAACACTGGCGGGGAAAGAGTTAAGAATAATTGTCTGCGATATTTGCCTGCTGCCGATTATTAATCCTGAAAACATATTTTAATTTGACATTATTTTGGCATAACTTCTTCCAGAGCTGCATTAAAGATGAATCAACCTCTTTCTATAACGGATGGACTTTACACAGTTACTGAATCAATAACTGCATGACGACTCGATACTATCTTTAGAGCCGTTTCACAGCAGAACTGAATGCTGTTTGAATCACTGAATCATCATTTTCTTGCTCATCTCTTATTGTACTGTATAAAGCACTACAGAAACTAATGTGACACTGGTAACAAGATGAGTTTCAATCCCCCAATCAGAGCTTTCCTCTTCATTTTCAGCCCAGTGATTTACTTAATCTTCCCGATCTGGCAACCCATTCACAAGCAGCGATCATCTTCAAACTCTAGTGTGTTTGCTGCTGTTCTCTGCACCTTCAGCTCTTTAGCGCCTCCGCTGGCCGCTCCCTGTGAGATCTGCTGCAGCTGCTTGATGCGCTCGCTGAAGTCTGCCACCCACTGGATGACGGTCAGAACCGCGGGGACGGTGTAGCGGCTCCAGCTGCGGGGCAGGATGCCTGCGGAGCACAGCACAGCGCTTCAGTGAACACACAGACACAGGTGATGATCTGAAGGGTCAAAGGTCACTCCACAAACCTTTGACCAGGTCGTTGATGGTAGAGGAGCGTGCGCAGGTCGTTGGTCTGCTTCTTCTTGCCCTAGATCGCACACACATGCACCACATCGGTGAGATCCTGACGCACGTCCTGCAGCGAATCCGCGAGCCCATCTTCACCTCGCGCTCGAAGAACCGGAACAGAGGATCCTGGGAAGAAAATTTAAACCATTAGAAAATGAACTGTAACTGTTTCTCAAAGTCTGTGAAGCACGAAGGAACGGATGCAGTGCAAGCCTTGAATCTGGATGAAACATCTGAAGGAGTACCTTGATGTTCTCCACGGTGCGCTTGAGCGGGTTCACAGACTCCGGGATCAGCTGCAGCCAGTTGCGAGCCGTGGTGTGAAGCGTCCTCATCCAGGCCGGCTGCGCGTCAGACGAGGACGTGGTCTGCTGCTGCTTCTTCTCCGTCTCGTACGCCAGATCGTCCTCATCCTCCAACATCTGCATTTTCAGCAGCTTCCCCATCATGTCAATGCCTGAGCGGGAGGAAGGAGCAGCCACGGGAGCAGGAAGTGAGGTACGGGAGGGAGACGCCCACAGGAAGTGAAGGAGGGAGATCAAATTAACAGCTGGACAAACTTGAGTGTGTTAATAAAGGGTTCAAGTGCTAAAACCCTGACGAAGAATTACTGGAAGACTTGCCACGGTGTGACGCCGCTAACACGAAAACATTATAAACCAAGCTAATAGAATAGACTTCAATTATGTGTAGTCACCTAATGAAGAGTTTTATTTGAATATCAGAGGTCAACAATTTAATTTGTGTTTCATTTATACAGTAGTCAACATTTGAAGTGGATCAGAAAAGTTCTAAGACAAGAACACATTTTGGTTTTAGGTTTAATCCACTTCAGATGTTGAATAGTGTAGTTCAATATCCAATTAAAATCAAACGGTCTTGTGTGACTGAGGGTGACATGACCCCAGAGCACTAGCTAGCAGTCGAGCGGTGGAGTGAAAGCAGTGCACCGCGGCAAGTCCAGCGTCTGAGCAGGACTGAACTGAACTGAGAGGAGAAAACAGCATCAAAACAAAGTGAGACGCACTGAAGGGTGGATGACATGACGGCAGTGAAATACAGCTACTGGAGGCTGAGGAGACAGAGGGACACCCGCTCCGCTGCGTACAGCGCTAACGAGTCTAGCGTACGCAGCCGAGGGGGTGTGCTCCGATGATGGAAGCCTGTGGAAACTAACAGAATGACCTCGAGACAGACAGAGAGGAGGAGACGAGAGGGGTCAGAGGTCAGGAGTAAACACCGTCCTCATGACAGTCCCGCAGACGCTCGTACCCTGAGTAGTGAGCAGGACCTTCTCCGCGTTACTCGGCAGACCCAGCCACGACGGAGTCTGAGTGTCCGGCAGCATCTCCACCCAGTGAATGAACTCCTCACGCCTGCGCCACACACACAGACACACACAGACACACTCTTTCAATTATGAAACATGAGTCATGAGAGCGAATCACACTGGGGTTGTACAGATGCGTCACATTTGCAGGAAAAATCCAGTCATTTACACACAAACAGTGCTTCTGTGTGAATGATTTCTCAGTGCAGATCATGCTGACTGTCAGAAAGCTGCCTGCTTTGAATGTGACCTGCGTCTGAGCTTTGAATGCATTTTAAGAATACTTTTGAACACACTTTCACTCTCTGACAGCAGGCGGCGCTGGAGAGCAGAAATGCAGCCGTTACCCCGGAAACCCCGTAAACAAAGCAGCTGATACTTTGTTTCTGAACAGGACTTAAATGTTTCAAACAGTCATTCAGATTTTTGTATTCGTTACGAGTGTTCATCATCCTTATTGTAAAGCGTTACCTATTGTGTTTTATAATTCTTTTGTTTGAAACATATTTTTATGCATTTCATCATTTTTCAGTTCTATTTGTTATAAAAAAAATAACTATTAAACCTATTATACTGTATTATGACAACACTTTTTTCAACTAAATTTCACTAGTGTGATTAAACTTTAGCAATTATCTCAAAATGAAGATTTGAGAGCGTCACATGCCTAGCTTCATTCATCACGTCTGCGTTCACAACAGACACCGGATCCCTTTTCTGCTTGCAAACTTCAGCTGATGTGACGTACCTTATATTCTCCTGTTTTAAACTTCTTTATTTGACCCTTCTCTGTAAAGCTGAACACAACACAGAGAGATAATGAGAGGGTTTGCTCTGACCGGATCCCGTCGGGCATCTTGATGTCCTTGTGTCCGTCCACTTTGAGCGCCAGCTTGAACTCGCTGTCGAAGCTGCTGGTGGTGAAGAGACGCTCCAGGAAGGTGTTGAGCAGCCGCTGGTCGAACTCGTTGTCGATGCGGCCTCCGTAGATGGACTGAGCCATCAGGGTCCTCAGCGCCGCCCACGGGATCTTATCCGGAGAGATGTTCTGCCGGCCCTGCGGAGAACCAGACGCTCAGAGCCTCACACACACACACAGAAGAACAGACCTGAGATGAGGAACAGACTCGAACCTTCGCTGTATCGTCCAGCCAGGTGTCCACCGTGTCGCAGGCCGAGCGCAGATCCGACTCTCCGAACTCGTACTTCTTGGACCAGCCGAGCGGAGCGTAACGCAGGCGCTCCTGGATGACGGCGTGGAACCAGGCCAGCAGGAAGTACAAGCGAGCTCTTTCGTTTGGAGACTGAGAGAGAGACGGACATTAAACCACACCAGACACCAGCTCATTTCAGACTCATCTGAAGATGGAAAACTAACAGTGAAACACTGACACTATATGAATCTATCTCACTATACGTGACTTGTGCTGGCAAAATAATTCACAATGAGAAATCTTTTTTTTTTTTTAGACATTGAATTATTTTTTGAGAATTGTTTTTATTTTGGTGTGTTCTTTGTATGTTTTGATTAAAAATCGTGTTATAGTTTTCTGAAGGTTCCAAAGAAAAATCACAGAGTAACGTTGCATCTTTTCTTCCAATTCTTTTCTTAATCATTACGATATTAATAATCATAATAGTTTTTCTTTTATTTTATTTTTTTTGTTTTTGTATAGGAAGATTTTAAATAGGAAGAGATGAAAAGAAGTGTATAATTTTTTTTTGTTTTTTTTTTTTTATTTAAACAAAAGCATTCAAGAAAAACAAATAATCAAATGTAAAAATCCCTGTAGTGTGTCAATTACAAATAAATTGATTATTAAAACTACAAAAGCAGTTTAATCAAGAGCAGCGAGCGATGCCCTTTTCTTTTAGTGTTTAATCAACACGTATACACGTGTATCGAGTCTTGAGGGTTTTTTTTTGAAAGCACAGATCTAATATTACATTATTATTATCTAATATAGCTTGCTATATTCATTTTCTGTTCTATCAGTTTTCTATTTATTATTTATATATATATATATATATATATATATATATATATATATATAATAATATATATATATATATATATATATTTAAAAACCTTGTTAGGTTAAGCAGATCTAATTTTACAATTATTATACTATTATTATTATTATTATTATTATTATTATATCTAATATAGCCTGCTCTATTCTTTTTCTGATCTGTTTTCATATTATAACAGACTTGTTATGTAATATAAATATAATATAATATATGTAATATAATATTACACATCCAGTGTTTTCCCCCAAACATTCACTTAAGACATAACAGATTATTTTTGCATGAATATTTAAATACTGTAATTCTGTGTATATTTATGGTGAGCGCAGAGAAGATGCTCCTCTCAGAAAACCCACAAATAAAGATAATCTTAGGTATATTTATGGTAGATCTGGGATCGAGAGCTTAATGAACTCATTTCTGTGACAACCTCAAATTTGACCAAATCACTCCACCTTTTTCCCCCTGATCCTGTAGCTCCAGAATTATGATGTTGCATTCACACTCATTTTCCCAGCATGGGTCACATGTTTTTATGACATGTCACAAAATGCACATTTTATTCAAGCAGTTAAAGCTACTAAAAAAAAAATTTAATCACTATTTTGATTGAGTCCTTATGATTTGCTATCACAAATGTCACACAAATCAAGTAAATATGAATCCGCTTCGGTGCACCGGAGGTTCAGCGTTGCAGGAATATCTGCCGTGATCACGATACAGACGCTGATGCTACACTTCTAGCGGTTAGCATGTTCCTCTGGCCGCGCTCACCTTACACATGCGCGCCACAGGAATACTGCTGAACGTGCGCAGCATATTAGCCTTCATCCCCGGAGGAGGCTCGAACACAAAGATGCGTCCGGCACGCAGCAGGTTCACAGGGACCTGAGGGAGATACGGTCAACATCAGACACGCATTCCTCACGACACTACAGCACACAGTGAGCACAGGAAGTGATGCGTGACCTTGGGGTTGATCTCCATGGTGAGGAAGAGCCGGAAGCTGGCGTGCGGCTGCATGGAGTGAAGCTTCTTCTCCAGCTGCATCAGCCAACCGGGAGCCAGATGAACGTTCTCCAGCATCACCCACCTGACACACAAACACACGTCAGGTCACGTGACCAGCAGACCCGACCAATCAGGAGTGTGAAGGGTCAGCTGATCTCCTCTCACCTGCCGGACTTCACCGCTGTGTTGATGTCTCTGTCGGCTTTATTGAAGCCTTCAGCAGAACCTGAAGATGGACCACATGTGTGTTACTTCACTAAACCAGAGAGACACTCCCGCACTGAGCAGCAGATACTCTCTCTCTGGTGCCTTTTACTAAGAACCTAATAAATACAACCAACAACTATCTGAAATTTAAAAACAGAAAAAATACGATGGAAAGAGCTTAAGCCAGTTTTTTATTGCATATAGTGATTGTTTTTGGAGCTTAAGCCAGTTTTTTATTGCATATAGTGATTGTTTTTCTAGACTTCTAGTCTTCTAAAAGTAACACATTATGATATTGTGCCAGTCCATGAAAAAGTAGCTAATTGTGTTACTTAGTTACTTTTTACAGAAACTAACACATTATGTTTCTTTGGCGTCACTTTTTGTCACCTGGGCTGTGCTTGGTTATTTGTTTTTAACAAACAACCCAAAAGTTATATTTCGGCAACTGTAAAGGCCCTTGTGTTACTTAGTGAACTTTATAATCATAAGGCTGAATGAAGTTTATATTCATTTGGTTGAGGTTTGTGTCTATTCAGTTTCTGTAAATAAAAGTAACTGTGTTATTTCAGTATAAATGTAAAAGTAATGTATTACTTTACTAGTAACTTGGAAAAGTAATCCAACACAGTCTGTGTACGTGCTGAAGGCTCTTACCGATGGAAATGGAGGTGATGTGTTTGTTCTGCTCAGCTGCGAGATCCCGCACCAAACCGCTGGCATCGTAATCCAGGCACAGAGCACATCAGCACCGGCGTGCTTCACCTGCACACACACACACACTAATCACCTGCAGCATCACGAGACACACACACACCACACACACACACCCACACACACACACACACACACACACACACTAATACAGCACCTGCAGCATCACAGCACCAGCACACCACACACACACACACCACACACACACACACACACCACACACACTAATACAGCACCTGCAGCATCACATCGCACACCACACACACACCACACACACACACCACACACCACAGACACACACACACACACACACACACACACACTAATACAGCACCTGCAGCATCACAGCACCACACACACACAACACCACACACACACCACACACTATTCTCCTACACACACACACACACACACACACACACACACACACACACACTAATACAGCACCTGCAGCAGTCAGCACACCACACACACACACACACACACACCACAGACACACAACAGAGCACATCAGCACCGGAGTCTAATGCTTCACCTGCAGAATCAGACAGAATCACAGAATAATACAGAAACACATGCAGAATCACAGAAACAGCACACCGAGCACATCCACAGACACACACACACACCACAGA
Organism: Cyprinus carpio; assembly: GCF_018340385.1. Classification (NCBI taxonomy): domain Eukaryota; kingdom Metazoa; phylum Chordata; class Actinopteri; order Cypriniformes; family Cyprinidae; genus Cyprinus; species Cyprinus carpio. The sequence continues at coordinate 139,434 of NW_024879333.1, forward strand.
CACACTAATACAGCACCTGCAGCATAACCGCCCCACACCACAGACACACACCACAGACACACACCACACACACACACACACCACAGACACACACACACACACACACACACACACACACACACCACAGACACACACACACACACTAATACAGCACCTGCAGCATCACAGCATCCCAGCACACACACACACACACACACACACACACACACACACACGCGCGTCCTCACCTCACTGTCCACGATGTTGGCCAGGTCCAGCGGCTGTTCGAAGATGGCCATGAAGGTTTCTCCCATGACTTTAGACACAAAGATGTGTGTCATGGCCAGCAGACGGTCGGGTCTGAACGCCTGGATCAGCAGCAGCTGGTGGACGGCCTGACCGATCGGAGCTGAGGACAAACAAACACGCGTCACTCCTGCAGTCTCTCACAGGGAGCTGCATGCAAAAACGCACTGTACTCACTGGACGGCTTCTCTTCGGTCCACAGGTACGGCACGGACAGCTCCGGCGAGTTGCTCTCGATCCACATGAAGAATTGCTGGAGGACAGAAAGGCATTGTACATTCAGACGCTCTGCGGTGAAGAACAGACGCGTACAGGACAGACGGAGAGACGCTCACCTCGTCCGCCTGCACTTTGTCCACCAGCTCTTTAAACGCAGGCAGGCGGCTGAGGCGCACCATGGCCTCGGACTGCTCGCTGCTCAAACCCTTCACCTTCGGCACCATAGTCCCGCTCAGCACGATCTCTTTCCCACGCAGGAAGTGCTGGAACTCTGCGTCGAATGACGGCTCGCTGAGAAACACAAGAGGAAACATCTGAGCTGCACATCCTCAGAAAACAAACAGCTCTGATCACGAGCAGAACCACGTCTCTCAGCCGGAGTGAACGCTCTCATGACTGTGAATCACGGTCCTGTTCTCATCTGAACACACATCATCACAAACACACATCACTCTGAGGTTCACTTTAAACTTATTACTAATAAAATAAGGACATGGAGGACTTTAAGCAGAATGTGATTAATTTTCTCACTTTTGCTATGCATTCAAACACAAACAATGATTTGCAAACTCATGTCAATAAAAGAGTTTAAAAAAGAAAGAAAGAACTGAATTCAGGTGGAGATTAACTCCCTTATAAATGAAAAGAGAAATCTGAAGATTGTTTCTTGATGTCTGTACCTGGTCATGCCCTTCAGGTTGATTCGTGAGAGCAGCATGGCAAACGTGATGTGATCCTGATGCAGCATTCCTCGAGCCACGCGGTTAAACGCCACCTGAACAGAAAAACCACCACACGTCACTAAATATTTCCTGAATAAAGGCCCTTCACAACAAAGGTGACGCAAAAAAAAATCAAAACAGAGAACACAATGCAGGAGAAGCAAATCTATTACCCTCATTTCAGCGATGAAATAATGAAACGGTATGATGCTTTACTAGTTAAACCAACCAAGTTATTTTTAAATCTTTCTGAGTATACACTGACTTCTAATACAGTGAATGGTACTGTTTGTTTCCCAAACACCTGTTCTGAGAGTGTGTCCGCTTGGTGAGCGAGTACAGAACTTGCTTTACAACAGCAACAAACGCACATGTACACCGATCCACCGTAACTATTACACTCAGCTGAAGAGGGCTTCAAAGTCACAAAAATACACCATTCATACAGCTGCTTTAACTGAACAGGAGAAATGAATCTGTGTTTGTGTGAGAGACGGGAATCTGAACATGTGTGTTTGGTGTGAAAGGCCTTCAGTGCTCACCTGGAACAGGTCTTTGGTGATGAGAGACAGCCGCTGCGTGTGGTCGCTCACGCTCTTCAGGTTGGAGTTCTCGTATAACACAGTGTGGTAGATATCCAGGAAGAACTGCAGCGAGTACTGATACAGGAAGTGCATCTGTGTAAGAGACAGATCCAGCATGAGCCAGAGTTCACACACAAAGAACTGCAGCGAGTACTGATAAAGGTAGTGCATATGTGTAAACATGCTGTAACACACACACACACACAGAGAGAGAGACACTCACTCACTCACTCACTCACACACACCAGAGAGAGAGAGACACTCACACACACACAGAGAGAGACACTCACTCACACACACACACACACACACACACACACACAGAGAGAGAGAGACTCGCACACACACACACAGAGAGAGAGACACTCGCACACACACACACATACACACACACACAGAGAGAGAGACACTCTCACTCACACAGAGAGAGAGACACTCACACACACACAGAGAGAGAGACACTCACACACACACACACACCACACACACACATGGAGAGGGAAGAGAGAGAGTGGAGAGGGAAAAAAAATAAAAAAAAACACACACAGAGAGAGAGACACTCACACACACCAGAGAGAGAGACACACACACACACACAGAGAGAGAGACACTCGCACACAAACACACACACACACACACACACACACACACACACACAGAGAGAGAGAGACACTCGCTCACTCACAACACACAGAGAGAGACACACTCACACTCACACACACACACACACACACACACAGAGACACTCACACACACACAGAGAGATACACACACACACACACACACACACACACACACACACACACACACACACACACACACAGAGAGGGAGACACACTCACACACACACAGAGAAATAGACACTCACACACACACACACACACACACACACACACAGAGAGAGAAAACACTCACACACACACACAGAGAGAGAGACATGTCCCCTCCCCACCTCACACACACACACACACAGAGAGAGAGACACTCACACAGAGACACACACACTCACACACACACAGAGAGAGAGCACCACACTCACTCACTCACACACACACACACACACACACACACACACAGACAGAGAGAGAGACACACTCACTCACACACACACACACACACACACACACACACACACAGAGAGAGACACACTCACACACTCACTCACTCACACACACACACACACACCCACACACACAGAGAGAGAGAGACACACTCACTCACACACACAGAGACACACACACACACGTGACCTGGTTCAGAGCCTCCATGGTGAAGTAGATGCTGCTGCAGGCCGAGGACAGAGACAGATACTGCTGAGACACCGTCTCCACTTCCTGCATGACGATGTCCGTTTCCTCCACTTTCCTGGTCACCTCCGCCGCCTCCTTCTTCAGGTTCTCCAGGGTGGTGATGATGGTGTCGTCGTCCAGGATGCGACCCTTGACCTCGTTCAGGGCCTGCAGCAGTGATTTCTCCAGCTGACGCAGACGCAGCTGGAACTCACCTGCGCAGATTCAACAGAACCACGTTTACACACCAGCACTATTACTGAGCCGACAGCACTTCCTGTGACGCTCGCCATCACTCACCCTGCAGCTTCAGCAGGTCCGATCGCTTCTCATCCACGTCCGGACGCTCGGCCTTCAGGACCTCGTTGAGACACTGGCTCTGCAGGCTGCTGCGGGTCACGGTGAAGTTCACCAAGGTCACACGCGAGCACAGGTCAGGAGGGAACTCCACCTGCAAACACACGACACAATTCAGCCGCTTTTGCTCCAAAGTGAAAGTCAGGTTAACCAGATCGTTGTTCTAATGAGTAATACTTAGAATCATGAAGCAGGACTGTGACGAGTATCTTCAGCACGGTTTGCAGTGCAGGCTGCGATATTAGTAATACTACATTTTTTTTCTCTCTCTCTTAGAAATACATTTTTACAGTAGCTTGAGTTATGTATTTGTAAATGTTATGCTCCGTAACATCTGTAAACATCGCCCAGCACTAATTCTACTGAGAACAACAACAAAGGGACATGAGCAGCTGTTATGATTACCGTGGGGTCTCGTGTGGAGAGGAAGATGACGAAGGAAGGCGACAGATCGATGTCCTGATCTCCGAGCGTGATGAGCACTCGGCCGCCGGTCCTGCGCACCTCTCGGTTCAGCACCGGGTTCAGGATGGGGTCGTAGCTCTCCACGTCCTGACAGAGAATCACAGAGCAAACACTGACAGATGAAGACGAGCCGGACGGTTTCTACAGTAATAATCAGACGCCGGATGGCCTCGTACCTGCACCAGCAGAGGGTTCCCGAATCTCAGAGCGCTCTCCAAATTCTTCCTGAAGGCATCGTCCAAAAAGCTGGTGCGGGTGATCTTTTTGTCTTTATATTCGTTCATGATGAACTCCGTGGCCTGACCTGATGGGTCGATGATGAGCGGATACCTGCAGAACACGACACACGTGTGAGAAATCAGCAAGAGTCCTTCAGTAACGCACCCGTCTCGTCTCGTCTCTCACACGGGTCGAAGCGCTTCAGCATGATGGCGTTCTCGGTGCACAGGTCATCAGCGGGCAGTGAGTTGGCCTGCCAGCGCAGCCTCTCGTCCGCATTGGACAGATACTCCGTCCTGGCGATGTCCGTGCGGAACTGGACGGGGGAGAAAGCACAGGTTTCAGTCGTACAGCAGGGATCTGAAGCGCTCAGTGCTGCATCATGGCATTGTTCTGTGACGTTCTCTGTACCTGCACGTTGGCCTGCTGGAGGTGATGGGACCAGGTGGTGAAGAGGTTCTGTCTCATCTGCTGGTCAAAGTAACCAGCGTAAGCGATGAAGGCGGCGGAGAGCAGACAGTCTCCAGCGATGGTGGACATCTGGTTCTTGAAGGTCTCGCTGGTCTTTTCCCATCGGTCCCTCTCAGCAGATAAACTCTTCAGCAGAGCTGTGCTGCGGTTCACCTGCACAGAGATTACAAGACTAGTCAAGCTTCAACTGCTGTTCAGAGAAAACTACAACTAGCCAGAAGACGGGTTTCCCTCAGGAACCTTTAATGGCTTTGTGAACCGCAGTTTCCAGCTTACTTTAAGAGGTTCTTGTATTCTGTTCTGTGAATTTTGATGCTGTAAACAAGCTGTTAAGATTAAGATTACAATCTCAAGCTAAAGCAGGAGCATTTGATAGTCTTTCCTGTTCTGCATTTACGTTTGTTGATTTAAAAGATGTGTTTATAAGCGACTTTCAAATGAGGAAGAAATGAAAAGAATAGTTTGTTGGCTTAATCTTTGGCTATTTGCTTGTCTAAATCTGATTTAAGTTATCAAAAAGACAGAGTACCACTAAATAAGATATTTAAGATCCATTTTTATGAAACTACATTTGGATTAACTTCTATTGCATCCCATTAGAGGTGCTCATGTCACTAGTGTTTGCTGTGGGTGTGAGTGCTGTGGTCGTACCTTGGCCTCGACGGCAGCCAGATCAGCTTTGATGGCCTGCGCTTCCGAGATGAGCACGGCGTACTCCTCCTTGTAGCGTGCGATGCTGGCCTCCAGATCCCGGATCATCTGCTCCACCTCCTCGGCCTTCGTCTTGTTGTCTTTAGCGTCGTCCTCCAGCTTCTGCAGCTCGTTCCTCAGGGGCTCGACCCGCTTCAGCATGTCTGCGTAATTCAGCTGAACACAGAGCCAGAGATCAGCACCGGAGTCATGCGCCCGCACACAGCTCCAGCGGTCAGTGTCCTACCTGAGCAATGGCCCACTTGACCATCGGCCCGCAGGCCAGCGACGCCCGGTTCACCTGCTCGTAGTTGTAGCTGGGGTTGGACATGTAGTTCTTCTTCATCTTCTCACGGATGGAGTCGCTGGGACGCAGGAAGAGTGTGTTAGAATGAAGCATGATACAGAATGAGGATGAACTGAACATCTACACTCTTGTTTACCTTCACACATGATCTCTGAGACACAGTTTTTCTGTCAGCCAAACCTCCTTTGAGTTATAAGATTATCTTGAAGTCCCCTTGAGACTTGAAGTTAATATATTTACATTTGGGCTGTCGATTTAACATGTTTATTAGGTGTAACTGATTGATTTTTTCTGATTGATCAAAGACAGTTGAATGAATGACTCACTCAGTAAGTTACTTGGCACTTTTGGTTTTATATTTAGAGTATTAATTTAATGAATCAGGACTAAAGATACTTTTTTGTAATGTTTATTCAATGCTTTTCTCATTTAACACAAATAACTAATCTCTCTCAGCACAAACTGACATGCCATTCATTTGTGATTAGATTAATTATATGGCATATCATGTAATTAATTAGATTAAAAACTTCAATCGCTTGACAGCCCTTATTGGTCACATGACATACAGAAACAGAATATTTAAACTATTTTGTGCAAAATTTTGATTGTTTATTCTAACGTTACATTTATGATTAATTATATTTTCATCGACTCATGAACCCCGGTTTGGGAATCCGTGCGGTGACAGAGTCCGTCTCATACCTGAGAGGAAGGTGTATGAAGGGTGATAATACCCTCATGTCCTCAGAGACAAAGTTGACTATGCTGGAGATGAAATTGTCTCTGATAATAACTTGTCTGATCTTTTTCCAGTCACTAGTTTCCTCCCCCAGCAGGAGGCAGATCGACTCTAGAGCCAGTTTAACGGCTGCCGGAGGGTTGGCCATAGCGCGAACCTCAACCAGATGCTGCTTCTTAATCGAGCTGACCGCTAGAGAGGGAATGGAGGTGTGGGGTTTAGGACCATGAGGACACACATGGGTTCACGCGGGGGAGCGGAGCGGCCGCGGCGCAGGAAAGAGGAACCGTGTCACATGACGAGCCAATCAGAGATCCAGCCCATTCGGGGCCAGTGCTTCATTTGATCTAAAGTTTGTGTCTCACGCAGAGACGCGGAGCACGGGGGTCCTCTTCACACACACTACCACACCGCCGCTCCACACCCCGCAGTCAGTCACCTGATCTCATCAGCAGAAAAGTTCACAATAGTGGGGATGAAGTTCTCCCGCATTATGATGGAGCGAATCTGCTTCCAGTCGGTGGTGCTCTCGCCCAGCAGCAGACAGATGGACTCCAGAGCCAGCTTGGCTGCCGCCGGCGGGTTGGCCATCGATCGCACCTCCACTAAGTGCTGCTTCTTAATCGATTTAACAGCTAAACAAGCCACAAGCCGTGAGCAGAGGAAAGAGTGAAGACAGGAAGAGGTTAGCGCAGGGAAAAGACCACCGAGCACCGCTGCAAACACACTCCAGACAGAGCTGAAAGCAGGAAGAAGGGAAGGAAATATCCACTGATGTCTCCGGCGACTGACACGGTCACAGCCGGTCACTAGGTGGCGCTCCTGGTTTTAGAGCAGATGTAAACAGTCATTTTGATCATTAGCCAAATGTTTCTCAAATACGGAGCTTAAACTCAGACTTCAACAGCAGGTGGGCTCTCAAACCAGTGAATATTTCCTTACTGGATCACAACTGACAGGAAAAACTACTTCAGACTGATACTGTATTTAATATTAAAGGTCGACCGATGTGACGGTTTTGCCGATCAATCAGCACCAAGAGTTGATCGATGGAACTATCGGCAAAAATCCGTCCCGATAGTTTTCCAGGTTGTGTTCGTTGCTGGAGCGGCGGAGAAGTGTCTGCTGTCATTATAAAGAGCGGAAAACTTCAGATGTGGATTTAAACACAGCCGACAGAAATCCTGCCACGCCATAGAGCGCCATTCACATAGTTCTACATTAAATTACATTATATTTGTCCCAAATCATTGTTAATGTATGTAATGACTTCACCCAGGCTGTGGTTCTAATAAAGTCTGTATGCTCGATATAGAGAGCTGTAATATAGATCAGACTTTCGTGGACCGATCTTCTGAATGCATCGGGACTCTCTCTGTAATGGATTCTGATCTTATATTTTAACAGCAGATGGCGCTCTACTCTAGTTTTTCTCCACACACTCAAACACTGATGAAGAAGAGCACTTGTGTGTTCGGCTGAGTCTGTAATTTCACCGCGGCTCAGAATGCTCTTATAACGTCAGATTAATGTAAACACAGCCCACTGTGAACACCCTTGTGATTCACTTCAACCTTTCCTAATTTTATGATTTTAGGTTCAAGTGTGTGTAAGGATTTGGAAACGAGCAGAGTACGGCTGTTTCTAAAGCATGCAGCGCCATCTGCTGTTCACAGCTAAGCTCAGAATCATTTTTTTTCTGCAGCTTAGCGACTAATAGAATAAAAAAAACAATCCTCTTCTAGTGGACTAACAGTTAGTCAACTATTAAGGGGCAGCCCTAGATAGCAAATTAAGTGTGAGAGTATACATACAATGTTTATTGGTATCAGTAAAATCCGCTCTCGGTCGACCTCTAGTTAATATGTGCAGATTTTTGCAACGTGTATCTGGACCAACAGCAGCACCAGCAGCGGAAGCTCAGAGGAGAGCGGAGCGAAGCGTACCGTTCTGAGCCTCGATGACGGCCGGCTCCACCTGGTCCAAATCCTGCTTCACACTCAGCTGCTTGTCTTTAATCACTTTCCTGCTGCTTGTAAACCGCTTCCTGTATCTCCTGACTCATGACCTGTTAAGCCAAACAACACCCGTCAGGTTATTAACGAGAGCAGCGGCACGAGAGCACTGAAGCGCTGCGCTGAACGATGACTCTTGCCTTCTTCTTCTCGGCCTCCTGCTGGTCTTTCACCATCTTCTTCAGCTTGTCGTTGGCAGCAGCGTTCTTGACCTCCAGCTCCTGACTCTTGATCCGCAGGTCGCGCCGCAGCTCCTCCACCTGTGACGTCACATGGTTAATAACGCTGAACGAGCTCATGCACCTGCACGCGTGATGTCATGTGAAGCACGCACCTGATCGACGGTCTCTTTGATCTTGCGCAGACCCACGTTCAGATGCATCTGCTGCTCCTCCAGCTCGCTGCGCTTCTCGTTTGAACAGGTTGGCGTAGTGGTTGATGAAGTCCAGGTAGTGGCGCGGAGTGATGGCCATAGTGTGCCCGCCGCGCTTCGCCAGACGGTGTTTGTTAGCCTAAACACACACACACACACACACACACACACACAGAAATAAAGCATCACAGTGTGCACTGAAACTAGAGCCCGCACGATTCTGGATAAACTGAGAATCACAACTTTTTGGTTTCAAATAGAGATCACGATTCTCCCCACGATTCCTAACTAAACAAAAATGTGTAATTTACTAGAGGCTGTGGGAAAATATTAATTGCTGCAGTCTATTTAAAAGAGTTTTCATTTGCATGAATTAAAAATATGATTATAGAATACAATTTTATAATAATTTAAAATAATAAATATATATTTAATAAACCAATTTTAAATATGAAATTTATGAAAGTGGTTTGAATGAATGATTCAAAGTCTAACTCTCGTATATACTTCACTTGAATCAGCGTTTTTGAACGAATGTCTTGATTGAATGATTCAATGACAAATACATTTATTTAACAGTAACTTGTCACCACCTAGTGGCGAAAACAATGCAATCGACAAACGACTACCACAGACATCAGTATTTATATCCTTTCATCCCATTATTTCTGTGATAATATGAATGAATAAGAGAAATAATGTGGTGTAGTTGAAAAGACGTAGTATGCAGTGCAGTATTTTGGTGCACAGGTGCAGTATGGAGTATCCTCAAGGCTCAGTACTAGGACCTTTTACTTTTCAAGCTTTACATGTTATCCTTGGGAGATATTATTAGGAAACACGGTGTTAGCTTTCACTGTTATGCTGATGGTACTCAGCTCTACATTTCTTTACAGCCCGGCGAACATATCAATTTGCAAAACTAATTGAATGCATAGTTGATATAAAAAAAAAAAGCTGGACACTGGACGGCTGCTAGAGACAACCGCTACAGTCCTGAATGTCATCGGAGACCAGGACAACTAGATGAGCTCCAGAGAAAAGATATACCCCAGTGAAGACCTTGTCTTCTAGACGGCCACCAGGACAAGACCACAGGAACCAGATGAGTCCACTGCAACAGTTTCATCTAAATAAGATCGTGTGGGTGTCTGAATCGATATTGCGATCTTTTAACGATTAATCGTGCATCTCTAACTGAAACCGATGTGAATCTGATCAGACGGTGAGCGAGGCGCTCTCTGACCTGGTGCAGCGTCTGATGCACGAACACGCAGCCGTTGACGATGGCCTCGCGGTGTGTGGGGGGCTGCGGCAGCTTGTCATACACGGTGGGCATGTAGTCCGGCACTTTGTAGTTGGGTTTCTCCAGGTCCATCTTGCTGGTGAACTCTTTACCCACCTGGTAGAGCGCTTCAGTGGACCAATCGCCAAACCAGTTGAGCACACACCTGAGGAGAAACACCATCAGTCCACATTAGCCGGATGCCTGAGGCAGTTATGGGAGGTGATTTGATATTGATTTTGGCTCAGACATTTCAAAATTATTAAAGTGTTTGAGATGGTGTGCAATGAGATCAGTGGACTGGTTAGTCCAGTTATTCAGTCACATGATCTGCTGAGGCAAAATCATATGACTTTTTTGATGTGCACTAAGGAATTTATTTAGCAAATAGGTTTCTGTAGTAGTTCATGAGCATATCTTTTTTTTAACAATTATTTGACCCAAGAGAGCAAAAGCTTTTCTGAAGCACATTTTTAGAATTTACACACAATGGCATTTCCTTCCAGTGTTTTTTTTTTAACCAATATCCCAGGGACAGCATGAACTGATCAAATGTATGAAATGTATGGATGAAAGCATGTGCCACAAACGCACCTGTTGAAGAGGGCAGGTGAGGTGGCCGCTCTGTCCTTCAGCCCCTCCGATGACGGGTTCATGGTGAACACCACGTGCAGGTTCCTGATCACCTGACTGGTGAACCATTTGTACAGCTCCTCATGGGTGTCCAGCATCAAGCCCTCCTTCTGCGCTCCTTCCTTGCACTGCGTCATCAGGGTGGCGTATTCATCACCCTCGAACAGGCCGGGCACCTGCAACAGCACAGAGCGGTCAGAACACATGACGAGACGGAGCGCGAGAGAGGGTCTTCATCACAGGTCGCACCTCTCCGTTGGCCAGCAGCGTGTTCATGCGCTCCAGGAAGCCCGAGTCCAGCACGTTCGACTCGTCCATGATGAAGGCGATCTTCTCGTTCTTGCAGCCGGAGCGACGGAGCACTGTCCGCAGGTCTTCGTCGAAGTCCTCGCCGGTGTATTTCCTGTGGACCTGTGAGGATACGATGGGTTACAAAAGCCTCAAACAAACAAAACTCGACAGACAATCAAATGTTTGCTTGCTCTAACCTTGATCTGATAGACGCTCAGTCCGTTCATCCAGGCCACGAAGCGGGAGAGCGTGGTCTTTCCAGCGCCGCTGACGCCGATCAGGAGCAGGTGACCCTGCGGCTGACGGAAGATTCTGGAGGGAGAACATCAGCATGACGTTACTGAAGCGTCAGCGGGGTGAAATAACAAACAGCTGTGTTTCTGTGTTTCTCTGTACCTGTCGATCCTCAGCACGTGATCCAGAACCTCATTGAAGAGCACCAGAGGAACGTCCAGCTCCTCCTCGTAGAACACCTTCAGTCTGGCCTTCACATAGTCACGCAGCTCCTCCTGCTCCACGGGAACATAGTCCTGCAGGAGAAGAGCAGAAGCGGTCAGTCGTCTCTGAGTCTGCAGTGACGTCCGGAAGAGTTCGGCTCGGTCACTCACCTTGGAGAGCCAGTTGCTGTACAGGATGGGTCTGTTAAGGGCTTTTTGTCTCGGTCGATGTTGGGAAAGTGTTTGAGGGCGACCGTGTTGATGTTCTCATCCGTCCAGCGTCTCTCCTCATCCTCCACCAATCTGCAGGAGAATCAGTTCAGTCCGTGTGCAATGTCACAAGAACGAACACATACTTGTAGCTTTGCTGCGGATGCAGTTTGGTATGCTTTGAAATGTAACACTGTTTAGAAGACAATGCAACATTGTTCCAAAACAGGAACCAGAATTGTAACAAAGTGATCTACAGGTCTAAAAAAAATGCCTTAAAGGGATAGTTCACCAAAAAATTTAAATTTCCCCATGATTTACGCACCCTCAAGCCAGGTGTGTGTGACTTTCTTCTTTCAGATGAATCCAATCGGAGTAATATTGAAACTGTCCTGGCTCTTCCGAGCTTTATAATTTTAATGGGTGAGTGTTTTTTTGAATAGTCCAAAAGAAGTCCAATAAAGCGCATCCACCCATAATAAAAAGTGCCTCACACGGCTCCGGGGGGTTAATAAAGACCTCCTGTAGCGGATTTGTGTGTTTTTGTAAGAAAAATATCCATATTTGAAACTTTATAAACAATAATCTTTTAGTTAGCAGAAGCTAGCGATTACGGTTTATGTTTTAAATATTGATATTTTTCTTACAAAGATGCATGGATTCACTACAGGAAGGCTTTGTTTAGCTGCAGGAGATGTGTTTGTTAATTCCCCGGTGGATGGATGGATGCACTTTATTGGAACACTTTTGGACTACTGAAAAATAACCCCCACCGCCATCGTAAAGCTTGGAAGTGCCAGGATGTTTTTAAATATAACTCAGACTGGATTCGTCTGTAAGAAGAAAGTCATATACACCTAGGACGGCTTAAGGATGAGTAAATCACTGTGTAATTTAAGTTTCTGGGTGAACTATCTCTTTAAACTCACCGGTCCTGGAAGAGTCGCAGCGCTTCGTGAGCCCAGATGCGAATCAGACCCTCCACAGGCAGCGTCTCCAGCGGCCGCAGCGCCTCAAAGACGCCTCGGACCCAGCGGGTCATCTCTCTCGGAGAGTAGATGTAGTGCGGCTGCGTGTCCTGAGTGAACCGCTCCTGCTCAAACACACCACAGAGTTCAATCCAAAGCAATCAAGAATCGGGAGTCAAACCCATGAGCATTCACAGCTTTCAGTCACGTGACTGTCTCGAAGACCTGGAGGGCAGAACATCCACAGAACTGCAGCACAAGCCTCTCATGTTACACCAGTTTCCAAGCCGCAAATATTTAGATCACCTCTCAAAAGAATAAAACAAAGGTATGTGAACAAAATGCACGTTTTTTTGCCATTTGCCATCCATATTAAGCACCCACCGCAATATTTCAATCACTAACTAAACACAGCGTGACAAAATGTTGTGAAAAACACTTAAAGAGCCTTTATTGTATTTAACACAGCGATATTAAAAGATCAAATTCAGCACACACCTTACTGATGATGCGTACTTTATAAAGGCAAGCAGATGAGCCTGGAATATGAACACAATGCGTTAGATGGTTCGCCGCTTTCTTTATAATAGTTTTCTATGGGAAAATATTTAATGTGAAACTTTGCATATTGCGTTTATATTCTGGGTTCATCTGCTTTCCTGTACAAGGCAAGCATCATCAATAAGGTGTAAACTCAATTTCGCCTAATATATTTTATTTGACAGTTTGTGTATCATGTTTATGTTTTGAACTCAATTTGGACGCTGCTATAAGAGTGTGACGTCAGTTAAGTGGTTAAACTGCAAACCTGAGACATGGTGTAGAACTCGACCATAGCAGCCGTGAGCGGCTCAGCAAAGGTCCGCAGCGACGGGATGAGTCTGAGCATGGCTCTGTTGAAGGTGCCGTAGATCTGCGTGAGCGAGGCGGGGCCGGGATAGTCCACATACACCACCGGCACGTGACGCAAAAACCTAGTTAGGACAGAACATCACTGAACACTAGGGCTGCGCCATGACAGAACATTTAAATCTTGATTTCTACGATTTGAAATAGAAAATGTAAGTATCAGGATTCAAGTAACTTTTTCTTCATTAACACTCTAGTTAAAGAAAATTCTACTCCAAGTGCAGTGAAGTCAAGGAAATTTCAATTTAAAATGACTGAAGGTATGACACCAGCAGAATATTATTAACTATAAATGTTCTGTAAAAAAAAAAAAAAAAAAAAAAATGACCAGCAGTCCTCTGTCTGTCACTGATGCAAACATGAAATATCAGACAGTGCCGCCCACTAATATTAGCACCCTTGGTAAATATGAGCAAAGGCAGCTGTGAAAATAAATCTGCATCATTTATCTTTTTGATCTTTCATTAAAAAAAAAACTCACAAAATTCTAAACTTTCATTGAAGTAAATCATTTGAAAGTGGGGGGGGGGCACACATTATGAAATAAATGTTTTTCTCCAATGCATGTTGGCTACCATTATTGGCACCTCTAGAAATCCTCATGAGTAAAACATCTCTGAAGTATATTCATTCATATTTACCATCCCAATGGGGTAAGAAAATAATCTTAATTCGAAAGCTAAAAAAGATTATTTTTCTTACTCCATTGGCAGATATTTTTACTTGTCTGAAGCAAAAACTAACACAATTTGGGTGTTTTTTTTTTTTTTAAGAAAGCAAGACATAATATCTTAAGTCATTTTACTTAAAGTAAACATCTTAATTCCAGAATTTGTAGAAATATATACTAGAAAACAAGAGAAAAATACTAAGGAAGAAAATCATGTTTTGAAGTGTTCAAATTAATGGATAAAACTGGAAGAATTGGCCAGCCCTACTGAACACATCTCTGTCTGTCTTAGCAGTGATGAGGGCGAACCTGTGGGAGAGCGGCTTCCTGCCGGGGTCTGTGGGAGGGTTACAGGCTCCGACGAACTGGATCCGCTCCAGCTTCACCCAGGTCTGGTCTGAGGTGCGGTAGAAGCCGCCGTGCTCCACCATCTGAACACAACACAGCAGGAGTTACCCCACACACAGACACACAGCAGGAGTTACCCCACACACAGACACACAGCAGGAGTTACCCCACACACAGACACACAGCAGGAGTTACCCCACACACAGACACACAGCAGGAGTTACCCCCACACACAGACACACAGCAGGAGTTACCCCCACACACAGACACACAGCAGGAGTTACACCACACACGGACACACAGCAGGAGTTACCCCACACACGGACACACAGCAGGAGTTACACCACACACGGACACACAGCTGGAGTTACACCACACACACACAGCACAACACACAGCAGGAGTTACACCACACACAGACACACAGCAGGAGTTACACCCACACACAGGAGTTACCACACACACAGACACACAGCAGGAGTTACACAGACACACAGCAGGAGTTACCCCACACACAGACACACAGCAGGAGTTACCCCACACACAGACACACAGCAGGAGTTACACCACACACAGACACACAGCAGGAGTTACCCCACACACAGACACACAGCAGGAGTTACACCCACACACAGACACACACAGCAGGAGTTACCCACACACAGACACACAGCAGGAGTTACACCACACACAGACACACAGCAGGAGTTACACCACACACAGACACACAGCAGGAGTTACCCCACACACAGACACACAGCAGGAGTTACCCCACACACAGACACACAGCAGGAGTTACCCCACACACGGACACACAGCAGGAGTTACCCCACACACGGACACACAGCTGGAGTTACCCCACACACAGACACACAGCAGGAGTTACCCCACACACAGGACACACAGCAGGAGTTACCCCACACACAGACACACAGCAGGAGTTACCCCCACACACACAGACACACAGCAGGAGTTACCCCACACACAGACACACAGCAGGAGTTACACACCACACACAGGAGACACACACAGCAGGAGTTTACACCCACACACAGGAGTTACCCCACACACAGCAGGAGAGTTACCCCCACACACAGACACACAGCAGGAGTTACCCCCACACACAGACACACAGCAGGAGTTACCCCACACACAGACACACAGCAGGAGTTACCCCACACACACAGACACACAGCAGGAGTTACAGCCCCACACACAGACACACAGCAGGAGTTACCACCACACACAGACACACAGCAGGAGTTACCCCACACACAGACACACAGCTGGAGTTACACCACACACAGACACACAGCAGGAGTTACCCCACACACAGACACACAGCAGGAGTTACGCCACACACAGACACACAGCAGGAGTTACACCACAGACACACAGCAGGAGTTACACCACACACAGACACACAGCAGGAGTTACACTACGCACAGACACACAGCAGGAGTTACACCACACACAGACACACAGCAGGAGTTACCACCACACACAGACACACAGCAGGAGTTACCCACACACAGGACACACAGCAGGAGTTACCCCACACACAGACACACAGCAGGAGTTACACACACACAGGAACCACACAGAAGGAGTTACCCCACACACAGACACACAGCAGGAGTTACCCCACACACAGAACACAGCAGGAGTTACACAGAACACACACAACAACACACACACCAGCAGGAGTTACCCCACACACAGACACACAGCAGGAGTTACCCCACACACAGACACACAGCTGGAGTTACCCCACACACAGACACACAGCAGGAGTTACCCCACACACAGACACACAGCAGGAGTTACACACACAACAGACACACAGCAGGAGTTACACCCACACACAGCAGGAGTTTACCACACACAGACACACAGCAGGAGTTACCCCACACACAGACACACAGCAGGAGTTACCGCACACACAGACACACAGCAGGAGTTACCCCACACACAGACACACAGCAGGAGTTACACCCACACACAGAACACAACAGCAGGAGTTACCCCACACACAACACACACAGCAGGAGTTAAACCACACACAGACACACAGCAGGAGTTACCCACACACACAGACACACAGCAGGAGTTACACCACACACACACACACAGCACGAGTTACACCACACACCAGACACACAGCAGGAGTTACCCCACACACAGACACACAGCAGGAGTTACCCCACACACAGACACACAGCAGGAGTTACCCCACACACACAGACACACAGCAGGAGTTTACCACCACACACACACACACAGCAGGAGTTACCCACACACAGACACACAGCAGGAGTTACACCACACACACAGACACACAGCAGGAGTTACACCCACACACAGACACACAGCAGGAGTTACCCACACACACACACACAGCAGGAGTTACCCCACACACACACAAAACAAACACACAGCAGGAGTTACCCCACACACAGACCCACACACAGCAGGAGTTACCCCACACACAGACACACAGCAGGAGAGTTACCCCACCCCACACACAGACACACACAGCAGGAGTTACACCACACACAGACACACAGCAGGAGTACCCCACACCCACACACAGACACACACAGGAGTTATTTACCCACACACAGACACACAGCAGGAGTTACCCCACACACAGACACACAGCAGGAGAAACCCCACACACAAAAACACACAGCAAAAGTTACCCCCACACACAGACACACAGCAGGGAGTTACACCACACACACACACAGCAGGAGTTACACACACACGGACACAGCAGGAGTTACCCCAACACGGACACACACAGGAGTTACAACACAAACAACAGCAGGAGTTACCCCCACACAGACACACACAGGAGTTACCCCACACACGGACACACAGCTGGAGTTACCCCACACACAGACACACAGCAGGAGTTACCCCACACACAACGACACACAGCACAGGAGTTACACCACACACGGACACACAGCAAGGAGTTACCCCACACACACGGACACACAGCAGGAGTTACAACACACAAACAAAGACACACAGCAGGAGTTACACCACACACACAACACACAGCAGGAAAAACACCACACAAAGACACACAGCAGGAGTTACCCCACACACACGGACACACAGCAGGAGTTACCCCACACACACAGACACACAGCAGGAGTTACACAACACACAGACACACAGCAGGAGTTACACCACACACAAAAAACAGCAGGAGTTAAAAACACACAGACACACACAAAAGGAGTTACACCCCACACAGGACACACAGCAAAACACAACACACACACACACAAACCCACAAACACACAGCAAAGTTAAACCACACACGGACACACAGCAGGAGTTACCGCACACACAGACACACAGCAGGAGTTACACCACACACGGACACACAGCAGGAGTTACCCCACACACAGACACACAGTACAGGAGTTACCCCCACACACAGACACACAGCAGGAGTTACCACCCACACACAAAAAAAAACACACAGCAGGAGTTACCCCACACACGGACACACAGCAGGAGTTACCCCACACACGGACACACAGCAAACAAAAAAAACCACACACCGGACACAAAGCAGGAAAAACACCACACACCGGACACACAGCAGGAGTTACCCCACACACGGACACACAGCAGGAGTTACACAAAAACACACAAACGGACACACAGCAGGAAAAAACAACAAACACACCACACACACACAGCAGGAGTTACCCCACACACGGACACACAGCAGGAGTTACACCACACAAACACACGCAGGAAACCCCACACACGGACACACAGCAAGGAGTTACACCCACACACGGACACACAGCAGGAAAAAACCACCACACACGGACACACAGCAGGAGTTAAAACCACAAACACACAGAACACACAGCAGGAGTTACACCACACACAGACACACAGCAGGAGTTACACCACACACAAACACACACAGCAGGAGTTACACCACACACAGACACACAGCAGGAGTTACACCCCACACACCGGACACACAGCAGGAGTTACCCCACACACGGACACACAGCAGGAGTTACACCACACACGGACACACAGCAGGAGTTACCCCACACACGGACACACAGCAGGAGTTACCCCACCACACGGACACACAGCAGGAGTTACCCCACACACGGACACACAGCAGGAGTTACACCACACACAAACCACACAGCACAACCACACAAGGAGTTAACACCACACACGGACACACAGCAGGAGTTACACCAACACAGACACACAAAAAGGAGTTACACCACACACGGACACACAGCAGGAGTTAAACCCCACACACGGACACACAGCAGGAGTTACCCCACACACAGACACACAGCAGGAGTTACCCCACACACAGACAAACAGCAGGAGTTACCGCACACACAGACACACAGCAGGAGTTACACCACACACGGACACACAGCAGGAGTTACCCCACACACAGACACACAGCAGGAGTTACACCACACACAGACACACAGCAGGAGTTACACCACACACAACACACAGGAGGAACAAACAACACAGCAGGAGTTACCCCACAAACACAGACACACAGCAGGAGTTACCCCACACACAGACACACAGCTGGAGTTACCCCACACACGGACACACAGCAGGAGTTTACCCCACACACAAACACACAGCAGGAGTTAACCCAAACACACAGACACACCAGCAGGAGTGACCCCACACACAGACACACAGCAGGAGTTACCCCACACACGGACAACACAGGAGTTACACCACACACAGACACACAGAAAGGAGTTTACACCCACACACGGACACACAGCAGGAGTTAAACCACACACGGACACACAGCAGGAGTTAACCCCACAAACGGACACACAGCAGGAGTTACCCCACACACAGACACACAGCAGGAGTTACCCCCCCAGAAACACGGACACACAGCAGGAGTTACCCCACACACAGACAACACAGTTACACCAAAAAACAGGAGTTACCCCACACACGGACACACAGCAGGAGTTAACCACAAACCAGACACACAGCAGGAGTTACCCCACACACACGGACACACAGCAGGAGTTACACCACACACGGACACACACAGGAAAACAACAAACAGCAGGAGTTACCACCACACACAGACACACAACCAGGAGTTACCCCACACAAAGACACACAGCAGGAGTTACCCCACACACAGACACACAGCAGGAGTTACCCCACACACAGACCACACAGCAGGAGTTACACCACACACAGACACACAGCAGGAGTTACCCCACACAAGACACACAGCAGGAAAAAACCCCACACAAAGGACAACACCAAACAGCAGGAGTTAAACCACACACAAACACACAGCAGGAGTTACCCCACACACACAGGAGTTACACCACACACAGCAGGAGTTACCCCACACACAAACACACAGCAGGAAAAACCCCACACACAGACCACACAGCAGGAGTTACCCCACACAACAGACACACAGCAGGACAAAACACCACACACACACACACACAGCAGGAGTTACCCAACACACAGACACACAGCAGGAGTTACCCCACACACAAGACACACAGCAGGAGTTACCCCACACACAGACACACAAAAAGGAGTTACCCCACACACAGACACACAGCAGGAGTTACCCCACAAACAGACACACAGCAGGAGTTACCCCAAACACAAAAAACACAGCAAGGAGTTAAACAAAAACACACACAAACCCCCCAAAACAGCAGGAGTTACACCAACAACACACACGGACACACAAAACAACACAGCAGAGTTACCCACACACAGACACACAGCAGGAGTTACACCACACACAGACAAACACACACACAGCAGGAGTTACACCACCAACAAGACACACACACAGCAGGAGTTACCCCACACACACGCAACACACAGCAGGAGTTACACCACACACAGACACACAGCAGGAGTTACACCCACACACACAGGAGACACAAAGCAGGAGTTACACACACACCACACAGCAGGAGTTACACCACACACGGACACACAGCAGGAGTTACCCACACACACAAACACACAGCAGGAAACACACACCACGGACACACAGCAGGAGTTACACCACACACGGACACACAGCAGGAAAAAAAAACCACACACACAGACACACAGCAGGAGTTACACCCACACACAACAACACAGCAGGAGTTACCCCACACACAGACACACAGCAGGAGTTACCCCACACACGGACACACAGCACACCCACAAAAAACACACCAAACACACAAACACCACACAGCAGGAGTTAACCCCACACACGGACACACAGCAGGAAAAACACCACACACGGACACACAGCAGGAGTTACCCCACACACAGACCACACACAGGAGTTACACCACACACAGACACACAAAGGAGTTACCCCACACACACAACACAGCAGGAGTTTACCCCACACACAGACACACAGCAGGAGTTACACCACACACGGACACACAGCAGGAGTTACCCCACACACAGACACACAGCAGGAGTTACACCCACACACAGGGACACACAGCAGGAGTTACCCCCAACACACGGACACACAGCAGGAGTTACCCCACACACAGACACACAGCAGGAGTTACCCCCACACACAGACACACAGCAGGAGTTCCACCACACACACACCAACCACACACACAGAAACACAGCAGGAAAAAAAACCAAAACACAGACACACACAGAGACACCACACACAGACCACACAGCAGTTACCACCACACACACACACAAGGAAACAACACACAGCAGGAGAAAAACACCACACACACACAGGAGTTACCCCACACACAGACACACAGCAAACACAAAAAAAACACCCCAGAAAACACCCCCACACACAGACACACAGCAGGAGTTACAACCACACACAGACACACAGCAGGAGTTACACCACACACACACACAAAACAGCAGGAGTTACCCCACACACAGGACACACAGCAGGAGTTACACCACACACAGACACACACAGAGTTACCCCAAACACAAAAACAAAAAAAAACACACAGCAGGAAAAAAACCCCACACACACACACAACAGCAGGAGTTACACCACACACACGGACACACAGCAGGAGTTACCCACACACAAAACAGACACACAGCAGGAGTTACACCCACACACAGACACACAGCAGGAAAAACACAGGACACACACAACACACAAAGTTAACAACCACACACGGACACAGCAGCAGGAGTTACCACCAAACACAGACACACAGCAGGAGTTACCCCACAACCACACAGCAGGAACACACACGGACACACAGCAGGAGTTACCCCACACACACAGACACACAGCAGCAGGTTACCCCACACCACAGACACACAGCAGGAGTTACCCCACACACGGACACACAGCAGGAGTTACCACCCCACACAGCAGACCCCACAGAAACACAGCAGAAGTTACCCCACACAAAAGACAACACAGCAGGAAACACACACAGCAAAACAAAAGGACAACACAGGACACACAGCAGGAGGGACCCACCAAACACAGACACACAGCAGGAGTTACCCCAAACACGGACACACAGCAGGAGTTACACACACAGACACAGCAGCAGTTACACACACAAGACACACAGCAGGAGTTACCACCACACACACACACACAGCAGGAGTTACCCCACCACACGGACACACAGCAGGAGTTACCCCACACACGGACACACAGCAGGAGTTACCGCACACACAGACACACAGCAGGAGTTACCCCACACACACGGACACACAGCAGGAGTTACAACCACACACAAAGACACACAGCAGGAGTTACCCCACAACACAGACACACAGCAGGAGTTTACACCACACACAGACACACAGCAGGAGTTACACCACACACAGACACACAGCAGGAGTTACCCAACACAAACAACACACAGCATGGAGTTAACCCACAAACACACAGCAAAAGTTACCCCACACACAGACACACAGCAGGAGTTACCCCACACACAGACACACAGCAGGAGTAACACCACACACAGAAAACACAGCAGGAGTTACCACCACACACAGACAAACAAAGGAGGAGTACCCCACACACAGACACACAGCAGGAGTTTCCGCACACACAGACACACAGCAGGAGTTACACCACACACAAAAACACACAGCAGGAGTTACCCCACACACAAAACACACAGCAGGAGTTAACCACACACAGACACACAGCAGGAGTTACACCCACACACAGGACACACAGCAGGAGTTACCCCACACACAGACACACAGCAGGAGTTAAAAAAACACACAGACACACAGCAGGAGTTACCCCACACAACAGACACAACAGCAGGAGTTACCCCACACACAGGACACACAGCAGGAGTTAACCACACACACACAGACACACAGCAGGAGTTACACCACACACAGACACACAGCAGGAGTTACACCACACACGGACACACAGCAGGAGTTAGCCACCACCACACAGGAGTTACCCCACACGGACAAACAGCAGAACACCACACACACGGACACAGCAGGAGTTACCACACACACAGACACACAGCAGGAGTTACACCACAAAACAAACACACAGCAGGAGTTACACCACACAGACAACAAAAAAGGAGTTACACCACAACACAAACACACACAACAGCAGGAGTTACACCACACAAAAACACAAGGAAAACCCCACACACGGACACACAGCAGGAGTTAAAAACAACCCACACACGGACACACAGCAGGAGTTACACCACACAGGACACACAGCAGGAAAAACCCCACACGGAACACACAGCAGGAGTTACACCCACACACGGACACACAGCAGGAGTTAAACAACACACAGGACACACACAAAAGGAGTTACCCCACACACAGACACACAGCAGGAGTTAACCCACACAAAAGACACACAGCAGGAGGTTAAACCACACACGGACACACAGCAGGAGTTACACCACACACGGACACACAGCAGGAAAAACCCCCACACGGACACACCCACACCACACACGGACACACAGCAGGAGTTACACCCCACACACACAGCAGGAGTTACCCCACACACACACCAGCAGGGAGTTTCCCCCACACACAGACACACAGCAGGAGTTACCCCACACCACACAGCAGAGTTACCCCACAGGAGACACACAGCAGGAGTTACAACCCAAAACAGACCACACAGGAGTTTACACCACACACAGACACACAGCAGGAGTTACCCCACACACAGACACACAGCAGGAGTACACCCACACACAGACACCACAGCAGGAGTTACCCACACACAGACACACAGCAGGAGTTAACACACACAGCAAACACACACACACACAGCAGGAGTTACCCCACACACAGACACACAGCAGGAGTTACCCCACACACAGACACACAGCAGGAGTTACCCCACACACAGGACACACAGCAGGAGTTACCCCACACACAGACACACACAGCAGGAGTTACACCACACACAGAGACACACAGCAGGAGTTACCCCCACACAGGACACACAGCTGGAGTTACCCCACACACAGACACACAGCAGGAGTTACCCCACACACAGACACACAGCAGGGAGTTACCCCACACACAGACACACAGCAGGAGTTACACCCACACACAGACACACAGCAGGAGTTACCCCACACACAGCAGACACACAGCAGGAGTTACCCCACACACACAGACACACAGCAGGAGTTACCCCACACACAGACACACAGCAGGAGTTACCCCACACACAGACACACAGCAGGAGTTACCCCACACACAGACACACAGCAGGAGTTACCACCCCACCACACAGACACACAGCAGGAGTTACCCCACACACAGACACACAGCAGGAGTTACCCCACACACAGACACACAGCAGGAGTTACCCCACACACAGACACACAGCAGGAGTTACCCCACACACAGACACACAGCAGGAGTTACACCCACACACAGACACACAGCAGGAGTTACCTGCCACACACAGACACACAGCAGGAGTTACCCCACACACAGACACACAGCAGGAGCCCGGACACAGCGAGACGCACCTGTCTGATGAAGGAGATGACCCGCTGCGTGCCGTACTTGTCCATGTCGGGAAGGTTGATCTCGTCACAGAAGAGCACCAGCCACTTGCCCAGCTGCACCGGAGCCAGGACCACGCCGTTAGGAGTCCTGCGGTACTCGCAGTAATGATCGAAGGTCTTCAGCAGCAGCTCCGGAGTCGTAGCGCTGGAGAAGTTCAAACCCACCACCTGAAGAAAACACACATTACACAAGTGTCCAGGCAGTCTACTCCGCTTCAGATCATAGAACACTAATATATTAAGCTGCATTTAAATATGAATCCTGAATGTTCTGCGTGTCTCTGAGTGAATGAACGTGAGGTTTCGTGTACTACACACATACTGAAGTCAATATATGAACATGATCTCTAGAACTGCTCTGAGAGTCGCTTCATGAACATTTTACTGATAGTAAAACTATCATTATATCATAAACAAACAGAAACCTAAAGATCTTCATAGCATCCTGTCAAAATAAAAGTTTGGTTTAACTTGAAGAAACCATGACATAAATATTGCTTAATGTAATGATAGTACTAATAATAATAACACAATAAAACATTATTTTTAAAGGAATATTTACCAGAAGAATTATTTTACCAGAATTTATGCAAATACACAGTATTTCAGATTTTTTTTTTTTACAATTTTTTTATAAAATCAATTACTTCTAGATGTTCTTTTAATTATTAATATTTAATGAAACCATTAAAATGGAATTAAAAATAGAAAATATTTACTTTCTGTTAATCATTTAATAAATTGCTAAATAATATTTTAAATTTGACGATTTCAAATAATTAGACATGCTTTTTTAAATAAAACTGATTTCATAGAGCCCTACATCTGTAAGAAGAGATTCAGGTTTAGAATGTAGCCCGCTCCTCACCTCCATGTCCGGCAGGGCTCTCAGGGCACTGAACAGGGTCATGGTTTTCCCGGAGCCCGGCGGCCCACAGAGCACCAGAGGCTTGTGTTCGGCCAGCCAGGTGTACAGCAGGGCCTCGTGACGCACCGTGTCCAGAGTGGGCACCACAACGTCCGGCGAGGCCACCTTGTGCGTCTCCACCTCGATCTGAGGCACCTTCCCCTGCCAGGACTGCCACTCGCCCGTGATGGACACCTGACGGATTCAGAGCAGCGTTAGAGTCACACACTCACCTCAGACATCACACTCAATCCGAGACTGCGTCTGCTCACACCTCGTAGTCGATGATCGGCACGTTCGGCGCGGACGGGAGAGACACGGTGGTGATGCGCCGAATGTATTCTCCCAGCTCCGCTCGCATCTTCAGCCTGCTGTCACCCGAGAAGGACCACAGCACTGCGTAGATCAGGTATTTCTGCACGACAAAGGTTAAAGGTTAGCACTTGTTTTGTGACCCTGGACAACAAAACCAGTCATAAGGGTCAATTTTATGAAATTGAGATTTATACATTATCTGAAGCTGAATAAATACTCTCTCCATTGATGTGTGGTTTGTTAGGAGGACAATATTTGTCTGAGATACAACTATTTGAAAATCTGGAATCTGAGGGAGCAAAAAAATCTAGAATATTGAGAAAATCATCTTTAAAGTTGTTCAAATGAAGTTCTTAGCAATGCATATTACTAATCAAAAATTAAGTTTTGATATATTTACGGTAGGAAATTTACTAAATTTGTTCATGGAACATGATCTTTACTTAATATCCTAATGATTTTTGTCATAAAAGAGAAATGTATAATTGTGACTCATACAATGTATTGTTGTCTATTGCTACAAATATACCTGTGCTACTGATGACTGCTTCTGTGCTGCAGGGACACATATGGTCCTATCCTAACAAACCATACATCAATGGAACGTCTCATTATTCAGCTTTCAAATGATGCATAAATCTCAATTTCCAAACATTGACCCTTATGAGTGGTTTTGTGCTCCAGGGTCACATTTATGCTCTGGTTCTTCTGGTTCTGTATTGATGTTGATGTGTGTTTTAATTGAATAATTGATGGTTTGTTTTTATTTTTTTGTTTAATTGTTTATTATTTTTCCTATTTAACACTAAAGCTGCTTTGACTCAATCTGTATTGTTAAAAGCGCTGTATGAATAAAGGTGCGTGTGGCACCTGCATGTATTTCTCCAGCTGGTCCATGGGCATGGGGAAGTCCGGGTGGTTGTTGTTGTAGAGGGCGATGTTGCGGCAGGCCTGATGCAGCATGGAGAAGAGCGAACTCAGCGAGCGCAGACGCGTGAAGTCCATGATGTGCTCCATCTTCGACGCGTGTTCCAGAGCTTTGATGACCAGACCGGTGGAGGTGAAATACGGCTGCAGGATCACAGCCGCGTCTCTCTGCATCTGTGGGTTACACACAAGAGGCTCTAAACCTGACAAGTACATGCATGAAGGACAAACTGAGCGCAGAACGGGACTATTAGTCATCAGGGCAACGCTGGAAACAGATTCTCAGTCTGAAGGATCAGCTTCCAGATCCTTGTTTCAATGTTTATAATTTAACCATACACGGATACTGTATCATATTTGAAACACTAACTTCTAAGGCCTCTAAATGATCAAACTCTTCTCTTTTAGTGTAATTCTCGAGCTGCTGCTTCTGGTGTCAGATCTTGAGTGATTGTGATCAAGTAAAGGTCAGAATAACTGCAGTAATATCTCCAGATGAACTCTTACTGGACTGAAGCAGCTCAGCTTTACTTGATTCTCCATCAATCATGTTTTAGAGTCTCAAATCTGATCATCAGGATCTTTTGAGGAGCGTTTTTGTTTCCAGAAGCTTTACTTTCACTGTTCCTCAGCGGAGGAATGATCTTCACAAGCCTCCAGAACATCTCACATCTTCTGAGGAGCCTTTATTTCTTCATCTCTCAATCACTGCATTATATGTTCGGATCATTTACATCTCATCTCACTGACACACATCACTGCAGATATAGAGCGACCGCTGATATGAATACTGTTTTATGTGGATTCTCATGTTGTTACTCTTCAGGCGCACACTGGAGTACCTGCAGCATTGGTGAAGCGGCCTCCTCGGCCTCGTCCTCCGTGGCCTTCCTCATGCGCTGGGCCTCATCCTCTCCCTCATCCAGCGGGATGCTCCGCAGACGCGCCAGGAAGTTGTTGAAGATCATGTCGGTGCTGAGAACGTCCTCGCTGAACCAGACCATCCCGCAGCGAGACACGGTGGCCAGCGTGGCGTACTTCAGGTCCTGCACCTCAAACATGATGCGCACCTGTGTGACGAGAGCATCATCATCAGCATCATCATCATCATCACGACTACAGACTCAACCGTCAGATCAGCTGCTCCGTACGTTGGGCGGCAGGCTGAGACGCTCTCCGTTGGGAAGAGTCAGGAGTTTGTTGTCGTCCAGCACAGAGTTCAGGTTCTCCACCCACTCCGGATCCACGTCACCGTCAAAGATGATCCACTGCCGCTTCTGCAGCTCTCCACGGACGTTATCGATGATCCTGAACGAGCACAAACACAGTATATGAGGAAAAATCAAGTCACCCTTATTTATATATCGCTTTTAATAATACAGATTGTGTCAAAGCAGCGTTACAGTGTTAAACATTGTGTAATAATGCAAAAGCACAACAGTAAACAGCTCTTCAACGGTCATCATCCAGCTCAGGACTGCGTCTCCCAAATGCATCGAGTTGATCGTAGCTGGGTCTACAATGTACTTAGGCTTACGATGCTTTCAGGAAACACAGCCCAGTTCAGTTTAAATAGAGGACAGGCGAGGACTCACTTCCTGAGCACGTGTGTGAAGAGCCCGTCGGTCCACTCGCGTGTGTTGGGGTCCAGCGTGCCGTACAGGTGGTCTTTGCTGATGGCTTTGGGGTCGATGATGTGAGCGACGCCCTCGAGGACCCTCCAGCCTCTCCAGGGCTTTGAGCAGGACTCTCCAGGCCATGGTCTTCCCGCTGCCCGACGGACCGACCATCATCAGCCCGTGATTGATCTGCGTGATCTGATAGAGCTGCAGCACCTGAGGAAGAGGAGGAAACGGCTCTCGGACTGGAAAGAGGTTTAGAAGAGGATCTCAGATTTTTGTGTTTGTGTGATTAAGGACTGAATTTTTGATTAAATTGTTTTAATAAATGATGTAGACGTCATCTCCATCTCCGTATGTGAGGTACATCTCAGCGCAGACCTTCTTCAGCTCCTCTCGCAGCGCCGTCATCTCTCCGCGCATGTACTGGACGCCGGGGAAGACGTCGGAGAGCAGGCTGAAGAGCAGAGGGATGTCCTCGGCCACCAGCTTCGGCACCATGGTCTCACACACGCTCTGGATCAGAATCTGACGGTCGAGCACATGAAGCGCGGTCAGAGATCACCACAATGATAACAAGCACTGGGTTCACTCTTCAAACTCACGTGACAGTCCACATGACATCAAACCACACTCTGTTTCCTTCACTCATGATCCTGGACTCATCATCAGAGACTCACCAGTGCATCAGCTCATAAGCGCTCAACAAAGAGATAGTAAGATTACAAAAAATAAGTAATGTAAAACAAACACCTCTGCCCGAAGCCTGAATTTGTCACCAAACTTAACTTCATCATTACCCTACTGTTTACAAAAAAAGAATTGGATATATGTCCTGCTTCCATCCACATACAAACTGTGTATTCATGTTAAGCAATTAAAACTATACGACAAATCTCAACTGTTTGATTATTTGTATCGTTTCAAAATGTATATTATTGTTCAGCTCTAATCTGCTACATTCAGCTGTAAGGGATGAAGAGATTATGAACATTTTACATAAGAATGTTTTGAAACGAAGTGTTTTGTGAAAAGAGCAATAGAAATAAATGATTGAAGCCCTTTTATTCTTTCTGAGACCCGTTTAACCGATCCGCTCTGGTGCTCTTTTGATCTGGAGACGTGTCACATTACAGTATTAATACTTCGTTTAGTTTCAGGCTCGTCTCACCTCCTGCTCCGGAAGGTTCTCTGCGATCTCGTTCTCATCCACGTCCTCACCGCGCTCACGCTTCTCGCGCTTGATCTTCTGGATGCGTTCTCTCTTGACGTTCCCGGCGCTGATCAGCACGCTCTTGAGCGCTCGCAGACCGAAGTCATAGTGAGACTGAGAAGACAGCTGCTCGTCACACAGCCTGCAAACACAGAACACACAGGGTTACGTCACGACCTCACACGTGCAGAATAACAGCTGAACCAGACGCACTTGAAGAACGGGACGATCTTCTTGGCGAGGATCTCGGCGGTGCGGAAGCCCTGCGAGTACAGCATGACCTGAGCGATCAGCTGGCGGTCCGGTTTGGTCATGGCCAGACTCCTGAAGAGCTTCTTGAGGTTATCGGGAAGGTTGGAGCGTCCGGCGTAGCCAGGGTTCATGGTGATGAAGATGGCCATCTCCGCACTCACCTTCACCTGTTTGTTCAGCAGCTCTGTGGTGACGGGCACACCTGCACACACACACACACACACACACACACACACACAGATCATCATCTGTTTCAGCTCTGTTTGGATGATGATGTTCTGATCTTTATCATGAAGGGCTGCGATGATAAATCAATGCAGAATCGATTCGTGGACAGATCTTCTGAATGCATCGGGACTCTCTCTGTAATGGATTCTGATCTTATATTTTAACAGCAGACGGCGCTCTACTCTAGTTTTTCTCCACACACTCAAACACTGATGAAGAAGAGCTGAAGAGCACTTGTGTGTTCGGCTGAGTCTGTGATTTCACCGCGGCTCAGAATGTTTTTATGACACCATGACTTATGACTTTATGATTGATTATTTTAGGTTCAAGTGTGTGTAAGGATTTGGAAACAAGCAGAGTTCAGCTGTTTCTAAAGCATGCAGCGCCATCTGCTGTTCACAACTAAGCTCAGAATCGACTCGAGAAAGTATCGTGACACATTCGGAAAATCTCAGAAAAGTTTCTCGAGTTGCGATACATCGATTTATTTCCCAGCACTAATAGGATGCACGTACTGCAGTCTCGGTTGGGGTTGATGTGTTCTCTCAGCGCCACCTGGATGTACTGGACCTGCTGAGACACGGCAGACAGCATGCGCTCCTCCAGACGGTTGAACTCGTCGAAGCAGCCCCAGGCTCCCACCTGACACAGACCCACAAAGATCCGGCCCATCGCCTGCAAGACAAGACACCGTCAGACCCTGTGACTGAACACCTGTTACTCACACCAGTCCCGTGACACCGGTCGCACCTGGAAGTCAAAGGTCTCGTCGCAGTTGAAGACCAGGACGAAGCGGCCCAGCTGGTGACCCAGAGCTTTGACGGACTCGGTCTTCCCCGTTCCAGCAGGACCTACAGAACAACAACATCACCATCACTGAACAGATTCAGCTCACGTGTGTGCATCTATGAGCTCGATGAGGATTTTTAAGCTCAAATGTAAGATTTTAAGATCATTTTTAAGATCTGCGGAAATAAAATGAATACCATATGAGTGGGTTAGATCAGTGTCTATAGTACAATATCTGACCCTGCAGCACAGAAGCAGTCATCAGTAGCACAGGTATATTTGTAGCAATAAACAACAATACATTGTATGGGTCACAATTATCCATTTTTCTTTTATGACAAACATCATTAGGATATTAAGTAAAGATCATGTTCCATGAAGATATTTTGTAAATTTCCTACTGTAAATATATCAAAACTTAATTTTTGATTAGTAATATGCATTGCTAAGAACTTCATTTGAACAACTTTAAAGATGATTTTCTCAATATTTAGATTTTTTTGCTCCCTCAGATTCCAGATTTTCAAATAGTTGTATCTCAGACAAATATTGTCCTCCTAACAAACCATACATCAGTGGAGAGATTTATCCCAATTAACAAAATTGACCCTTATGACTGGTTTTGTGCTCCAGGGTCTCATATTAAAACTGTAAAATAAAACGTTTTCCCCAAAACAAAAAATCTTATAAAATGATACACTTCGCATTTCAGCCTTTATTTCTACTATTTGTAAGAAAATGGATGAGTCAAAAGTATTGTTATATTAGTTTAAACAATTATCAATCAATTATTATATTAATTAAATAACACAAATGCATTTTACGGTTTAGATTTGTATAATGCATTATCTTCACATTTACAGCTCTGCGTGTTCGCAAGGTGGATTTTCACATTAGTCTGAACAAAAACACCAGGTTCACTGAAACTGCACATTCATTCTCTGCCAGCAGGAGGCGCTTTCAGAACAGCAGAAATATTTACCTTTACTTTTAGTCATTTAGAAGACAAAGCAACTTACAAATGAGGACAACAGAAGCAATCAAAATCAACCAAAGAGTAATAATATGCAGGTGTTATAAATCTCAGTTAGCTTGACGCAGTACACAGGGCAGTTTTTTAAGAATATAATTAGAATAGAGAGTGTTAGAGTTAGAGGGTCAAATAGAGATGGAATGTTAATTATGGAATATAAAATATAACCGTTTCCCTGGTAACGGCAGAACACAAAGCAGCATAGCAGCGGACTTCATAGCCTTTAATAGTTTAATGTCACATTAAGCCATATTGCAATTTTGGTCTTTCCATCCACAAACTTAATACCTCTTGAAATTATAATTAAGAATTTCTTATTTCTTCTTTGACCCAACCAAATATAAGACTTTTAAAGGGCCCGGTGGAACCCTGTCCAGGAGGAGCGGTGAGACTGACCGAAGGGCGATCCTCCCAGACGGGCCTCCAGCGCCTGCGTCATGGTCAGGTAGCAGCGGTCGGTCAGCGGCGTCTGCACCAGCTTGTCCTGCACACACCAGGTACTCGAAGCCGTAGTTGAACTTGGCGTTGGCCATCTGAATGGAGAGCTGCTGGAGGACGTCGGTCTGCTTGGGGTCGAAGTAGAAGCGCATCTGGCTGAGCCACTCGAAGGACTTGGGGTTGTCGATCTTGTTCTTGATCAGAGTTCTGCTCACGTCTCTCTGGTGCACCAACTCCGTGATCTACAAATGAAAAACACACGAGTCACGAACACGTCTGCAGATCTCATGATTCAAGAGTGAATGTCTGCGTCTGTGTGTGTGCATCAGAAGGATTTAAGACCAAGTAACGTCAACACCATATGGTTTTTTTAATGTAAATGTGAAGGTGGGCTCAGAGAAACCTATTAATTCAAATGAAAAACATCTTTTCTGACCCCACTGCCAGATGTTTTTTGTTTTAAGCAGAAACTTAATTGTGTTCAATTTCTCAGAAAACAAGACTTCATGCCTTCAATTTTCACTTCAAGCAAATGTATCTTGATTTAAAGATGTTTAGATATTTATATTAGAAAACAACACAAAAATACTGAGGAAGATGCAGTCTGCAGTGATGCCATGACTTATGATTTGAAGACTTCCTGCTGATTAAAGACCCACAGAAAGCCTGGCATTGCTGTGTTTGTCCTCACCAGGTGCTCCAGCTTCCTCCTGCGCAGCGGCGGCTGCTCCATCAGAACCGTGTCGGCCAGCAGGTTGAGCGTCGCCTCCACGTTGGTCAGCACGGCCTGCAGCGGACCCATGTCGTCCCCTCCGTTGATGGTGGTCAGAGCGCTCTCCACGTTCTCAGACCAGTCGATCTGGGTGGACAGAACCACCAGCTGGGCCTGGACGCAGCAGAGACGGAGGTTAAGCACTCACGAACACGTGTACAGTGTACAGACACTGGGTCAGTCTGGGAGGACGGGTCACCTGGTATCGGTCGATCCAGTTGAGGTAGGTGCTCAGGTCGATGCCCGTGCCCTTGTTGAAGGCGCCCACCTCCGTGACGGACTCCGCCAGCAGCTTGGCCAGCGTCACCCGCATCTCACGCTCCACCAGCGTCAGCCACTCGTTGATCTTCGGGTGCTTGGTGAGGGACACCGGCGTCTTATAGAGCACCTGAAAACAAGAGTTTCCCACACCAAGACATCACTCATATTACTGATTTAACAGCACTGACGCTGTCAGACGAGATCGAAACCTGAACTGAATCGATCTGAATAATGACACTTCTGCAGAGCTGCTCTACAGCTGAAACTGAGTTTGCATCAGTGACTGTTAGTTTTTGGCCAAACAAACATCTAACAGAAGTTCGTGTCTCTCTGGGGACGAGCCGTACCTCCTCTCCCTCTCGGGACGAGATGCCCAGCACCTCCGTGTTGTCTTCGTTCAGCAGGATGCTCGAAAACTCCAGCGAACATTTTCTTGAAGTGTTTCTGCAGTTTGGCCACATTCTTACTGTTGCCGATGATCTCCAGCAGATCTTCATCACCAACAAAGTAGAACCTGCGGGAATCAGAAATGAGTGTTTAGACACCCGTGATGATACGAGTACAGAAATAAGGCCTGCAATTATTTTACCAACTAAACACCAGATTTTAAAACTCATTTTCATTATAATACTGCAAAAACTACAAATCTTCCAAATATCATTGGTTAACATCATGTGAAGGACTAACAAAGATCTAAACAAGACTAAAACACGCCCACTTCCTGGATTTCCCACACATTCCCATCGGCTCTCATGTTTAACGGACGCTGGATGGTTTATATCATAAAGCTGAAATGTCTGACCTGGGGAAAGACGAGCGCTCCCTCTCCAGATATTCCCCCAGGGCTTTCTGGATCTTTCCCAGCAGGTCAGCGAGTCTCTCCAGTGACCTCTGAACCCCCTGAATGTTCAGGACGTCCATGACCAGAGGAGACTTGGTCACCTTCTTCATCAGGGCCAGAAACTCTGTGCTGATGCTGTGAAATCAAACCAGTCACATGTTAAAGCCCCAAGCCTGCGTGTTCTTCAGCACACTGATGTAATGCAGTCAGCCGCTGACCTCTGGAAGCGCTGCGTCTCCACAGGAAGCAGGTGTTTGATGTCAGCACTTCCTGTGAAAATGCCTTCCAGGTAAACCCAGCGGCGCTGCACGTCGATCCAGACGTCAAACAGAGCCATGATGCGGTTGAGTTTGTCCTCCCAGCTCAGAGCGTCCTCCTCGAACACCTGCGAGAACAGACACACTGCTGGGACAACCACCACCGCTTCTCTCTAACACACGCTTTCTCTCGTTCTCGTCTGTACCTTGTAGTAGGGCGAGAGCTTCATGGCAGACACGCTGTTGATGTGCTCCTTGACTTTATTGAACAGATCGTCCCATCCACGAATCAGGCGGCACTTGTTCTGATAGTTGACGAGGTCGAGCTCGTACGAGTTCCAGACTTCACGAAATCTGCAGTGAAGAGGAAAGAGCGTTTGAACACACATCTTTAACACACACACACACACACACACACACGCACACACGTGATTCAGACCTGCTTGAGGAACTCCTCGAGAGCCATCTCTCCCTGCGCCACCAGCAGCACGTCCTTCACCACCATCTCGTTCTTCTGCAGGTCCACGTCCCAGATCTGACCCAGAGTCAGCTCGGACAGAACCCAGTTCACATGCAGACGCTTCATCAGCTGCTTCCAGTGCCGGTCCTTCAGCGCCTCCGACTTCAGCTCGATCACCAGCATGTTCACCTGAAGAGGACACAGGGAACGGTTTTAGCTGCTTCTCTGACTCTATCCCAGCATCCTCGGCGGGTAACGCAGGACCGGCTCACCTTCATGTACCCCTTGAGCAGTCTCTGCACGTACTCGTAGGAGGCGTACTGCCGCAGACGTGCGGGGAAGTTCTTCAGCTGGTTGAGGAGAGCGTCCAGACTCTGGCGCAGCTGCACAGAAGAAGAACACGGACTCAGTGAAAGCCAGGCTCAGGAGCGAGTCGCAGGAGACGGCAGGCGTGTCTCTCACCTTACGCGGCTGCACAGAGACCCACGGCTGCTCCTTCATCTGATCGATCTGCTCCCAGACCTTCGACAGCTCCGACCACACACCCTTCAGATCCTGCAGCTCCTCCAGAGCCACCTGACGCACAACACGGACACGACACGCGTTAACAAGAGCACGACGAGCAGAAGAGGTTCAACAAAGTGTGATCTCAGAATGATGTGTGAGAAAACTGAAAAATTCAATATTAAGCTATCTGAACCCAGCGTGTTTTCATGCACTGGACAGTTCTGAGCTCTGTTTTTCTTCCATATCACGTCTTCATATCACGACTAGTGGAAAGAAAACATCCAAAATACACATTTAACTGTTCATTTTATTGCAATTGATCTATTTGAGTCTGTAGATTTCAATCTCAATCCATTAGGGATGTAACGATGCACCGTGAGCTGGTTGAACATCGATACAAATATGTGCCGATTCAAATCAGCACATTGTGTCATATTAGAAATTTCAAGAAATCTTAAAGACTTAATGTACTGTGATTTATCAAATGGGGAAAGAATAATGATATCCAGCAGTCAGGTTTCATCGACAGCTCAAACATCTATAGAATCTTATGAACTCAGTGATTGTTAGTTGGTTTGTGTCTCTAACAAAAAAAAAAAAAAAAAAACCTCTTTAGAAGCGTCTGTGTTATGAACGAGATCTAAAGCGGTGTCACACCTGCACTCTCTCCTCGCTGCTGAATCCTCAGCAGACCCGTGTCCCGTCAGCTCCAGCGCCTCTTTGGCCTTCGCACACTTCTCTCTGTCGTCCTTCAGGCGGCCGAACTTGCCCTCGTAGATGGTGAGCGACTGCAGCGCCTCCTCTGGACGCAGACTGCCCTGCAGCGACAGCAAGCAGACAAACACTGAAAGAGAGCCGCAAAACATCAGCGGCTCAGATCTCTCTCAGACGTCTCCAGACACGTACTGCGACGGGTTTGGTCTTCTCCCAGTCCGACAGCAGGTCTGTGGTGCGGTTCTCCACGGCGCGCGGTCCTCCTGCACGATCTTCATCTGGAGGTTGGCCACCTGCTGCTGGATGGCCGTGTCTTTGCGCTTCATGATGTCGCTGAAGGCGCCCCACTCGCCCTCGATGTTATCGATGTACAGCCAGGAGGGAGGGAACTGGAAGCGCTGCTTCTCCAGCAGACGCTGGCCGTTGCGGAACAGCTGCAGAGGACCAGACACTTTAATAACAATTCCTGCAGAGAATCGTGTTTAAGACGTAGACTGTACTCACATCCACTTGCTTCTCAAAACTGTTTGATCTTGCGTTTGAGCGCCTGCACGTACGTGATGAAGGTCACAGCATCAGAGGTGCTCGCCGTATCCACCGAATGCTGCTCCAGCTCTTGACGAGACTGTGAGAGAGTCACAGAACAGTTCAGAACATTCACTTGAGCAAACAAACATGACCTGTCCCTTCAGCGAGAGCTCGGCGCAAACCTTGGAGATCTGTGAGTGGAAGTCCTGCATGTTGTTGCCCAACATCTGTCCAAACTTACTGAGCACCTCCTTGTGCCACGAGTCGTACTTCAGATTCACCTTGGACTGAACCTAAACGAGACGTTAACAGAGACACTTCAGCGTGATCAGTGGTGGAGACACACCTCATGACCGAACCGCGAGCGGCTCCCTCCTGACCTTGCCGTAGTCGATGATGGCCGGCCCGAACTCCTTCCTGGTCTCTGCGTTGTCAAACGTGCCTCGAGCTTTGCGGATCTGCACGAGCAGCGCCCCTGCCACTTGTTGAGGTCTTCTCCCAGACGGTTGTAGATGTTCTCGGGCTGCATGTCCCACAGACACTGGTACTGGAGCCACACCTGACGGAGCAAACACAGTCAGTCCCGCGTCTGAATACGGTTCACTCGCTCACTCTGAGAGAAGACGTTACCTTGACGTACTGCTCCACCTCGGAGACGATCTCCTTCACTGCGTTATAAGCTTCCTCCAGCGCAGACGGACCGTCAGGCATCCTGGTCAGAGCGTTCCTGTAGAACTTCTCCTCTTCTGATAGCTCATAGTGAACGCCGACCTGCGGGAAGAGCAAACGTTAAAGACAATAATTTAGTAAGATCGATGTTTTAAATATTTTTGAACATGCACGTTAAAAATGTGGAGAAAAATACATTACTGTAATATGAAACACCACCAGACGATGTTTTAATGAGCGAGTCATTCATTCAAACGGCTGATTCATTCAGAAACGAGTGACTACTGTCTTTATGAATGGGTTACTGAATCATTGACTCACTTGATTCGTTCAAAATTGTGGATAAACACCGCTGTGTTGCTCAGACACAAAACATTTCTGCTGTGGCTTTAACTGAAACTTCGTCAGCGAAAAAACAGTCAATATTATATTACAAATAGCAAACTTTGTGTCTGTTTAACTCACAATAAAGAACTTCCACGCCGACGAAACATGCAGATGATTTACATGGCCAATCGGTCGACGGATCAATCGGTCGAACCTATACCTGACTAACCAGTTTATGGTCACCAAAGGCTTTTTTTTTTTTTTTCACATAAATGTGATATTACACTACATTTTGTTCACAAGCCGTTATATCGACATCTTTCCGTGGTTGAAACACTGATTGTGTGATTACATTTGACAGGATACAGATTTCAGTAAGTCGTACTCTTTATTTTAATGTACCTTCAGATGTTTATTCATGTTTATTTTGTGCTGTAACTTGTATTAAAGCGGAGGAGATGACCAGATCACGCGAGCTTCAGGCGCTGCAGCGATCTCTCACTCCACATCAAACAGCAGCATTTATTACTTGAATTTAAATAAGATTATAAGACTTTGTTTCATATCAAAAGTAACAAAGCTCATTCTGATTTATTGGATGGGAGGCGCACAACAATGTTCCGTTCATTAACTGTAAACAGGCGAGACTAATCAATTCTTTAAGAATCAATATAATTTCGTAAAAATAAGAATCAATTACCATCAAGAAATCAGTGATTGTTTTTTTACCCAGCCCTTAGGCTCCAGGTTTGGAACAGCAGAATGATCATTTTTGGGTGTACTGTCCCTTTAAAGGAGCTGAAAACTGAAGACAAATTCAGAGCAAACACAAACACAGACCTGATATCTCTGACTCTGGATCCTGGGTAGAGACAGAATGACCATCTTCCAAGCAAAAACATCTCCTGGTAAAGCCTGTAGCGGCAGTCTGTCGATCGGCGGGTTCAGATAGATCACCTGGTTCGTGATCCTCAATTCATGGATGACATTCTGTTTGGACGAAGAAAAGAAAACGTTTCAGTGTGAAGTAACGAATCCTCAACGCAGACAGACTCAGAACTACAGCACGGCGTCTTGCCTTAATCTTGGGTTCTCCTCCGGGCTGTGACTGACTTGAGGAGCCTCAGTGTCCATGTCCACATCAGCCCTGTCCTCCATCTGTCCCCTGAGAACCTGCGTCCAGGCTTTGAGACCCGCTGCAGACGCACCCCGAGGATGCGCTCGATCTACGGAGGAAAACACGACCACATCTGATCAAACACCACTCTCCGGACACACGTGTCCCCTGCGCTCCTGTCCAGCTGGACTCACCTCGATGTCCAGTTTATTGACCCAGATGGGCAGGTTGGAGTACGAGTGCAGGTTCAGGTCGTCCACAGCCTTTCTGGATGCGGTTGAGGATCTCCGTGAACATCTTATGCTCGTACATGCAGGTTTTCCAGCGAGCGCACCTCCAGATCAATCTTCTCCTCGATCAGAAGAAGATCATCCACCTAAGAGAGAAACACACACAAACATTCACATCTCTCCTCAGCCGGACTGTAAACACCACACACCTACACCGAATCATGGACACACACAACCGAATCTATGTTTCTTAACCATTTCGACGGGCTGACACAGATTATTAGTTCCAATTAAGCTTTCATCAGCCGCTTCTGTCATTATCAGCCCCCGGCCACTGCAGGCTGATTTAAATAATGACAAAACACCGCAGGCGGGTGAATCAAATAAACAGAAAACTGTTTTTAAACAGGCCTTACTGAAAAAGTAGGTTTACACAAAAAGTATCCATATTAAAATATACTAAAATGCTTTCCTTTGCGTCATCAAACGGCGACTGGTCTATGATCACCAGCTGCAGTGAAAAGTGAGTATTAATTATCTTAAATAAGCTTAAATACTTGTAGGTCAGGCTCCACAATAAATCTTTAATCATGATCACAATTTCTGCTTCTCTCAGTTTATTAAGCATAAAAGTCTGCTGGTTATTTACCCCGAAATGTTTCATTTTAATTTGGCATTTGCACTGATAATGAGCCAGATTTCAGGAGTTTAAATCCCCATTCAGAGCTATTTTCATAAATTGCTGTATTTTACTTCATATCCCCAGTCTCTCTGCACTACAGAGACAGGATTGATGATATAAAAACATGTAAGTTAGAGATGAGCGAGCTCTACGCAGATATTCATCTAGTGTTTTCTTCCACGCAGTTATTTGTGCTGTTCGCTGTGACTAAATCTGCCACAGTGTGAGCTGACCTTCTCTTGATTTATGTTTGTCAAAGACCAAAAACTCTGAAGAAATGTAAAAAAAAAAAAACTGAGCATGACAATAATCATGATTAACTACTTCAATATTATCACGCAGCCCTAACTTCACTCGTTAAATCTGTCCATCCAAAGCTTGGTCAATTTCCTTTAGTAAGTAACAGGAAAACTCCCTGCTTTTGGATGACTATTGTTCAATATTAAGTAACAGGAAAGTAACATAGGACTGAAAAGTGAAAGTTTTATTTTTTTCCAAATTCTGTTTTTATTTTTCTGGATTCTATTTTTTTCCATTTTAATTTTCCTGGACTCCCTTTTAGTGGTTAAATTGAATTATTAATTGCATGTCTAATATTTTAACATATTAACATCAGTTTATTAAAAGTTTAACAAATATGACATGTTTAGGGCCCTATAAATGTTTTATTTTTTCACACCTCATGGTTTTTAACAAATTCCTCTTAAAAATGTCTAATAATTTTAATGCATAAAAACTTACAATACTTCTTACAATAGCCATATGAAATGTCTATGTGTATATTTACATTTTTTCTGGTTATCAAATAATGGTATGAAACCAATTTTTTGTTTTATATTAAATTTATTTTCTAGTTTTAAATTTCAAAAATGGAATAAATATGGTGTTATCCTTAAATTTAAATTTTACAAATTTTTCCACAGTAGTAGCAGTAGAGGAATATATTTCTGCCACAATGTTTTCAAGTTAAACCGAGCTTTTATTTTACCGGTTTGCCGTGCATACTTTTAAACTGCTGTGTGTATGTGATGAGACGCTAGTTTTACTCAAATGAAGTTAAGTGACCTCAGAGCAGTTCTGGAGATGTTGTTAGTGTATTTATGACCTCATTTAGTGACGCTGAAATCACCGCGAGCGGCACACACCTTTTCTTGGAAGTTGAAGACGGTTTCGGCCAGACGCTGGACGTACGGGTCGAGTTTGTAGGACTCCCAGACCAGAGAGATGCCCTCGGTGATGAGCGCCTGCACCTCCTCTTCAGGCCGGCCACTAGCAGCGAGATGGACATCCTCTCCTCCCCTTCTCGCAGGTGCGCTCGTAGGTGCGGACGCTCTCGATGAGCGCGATGGCGAAGGAGGGGTACAGCTGATTGGCCTGATGGGCTTTGTTGACGATGGCCAGCGGCACGCGGAAGCTCAGCCACTTCAGGTTGCGCACCTCTTTGGAGAGCGTGATGATCTCGGGCAGGGAAAGTTGACCTTGAGCTTGAGCACGGTTGCCGGTGTGTCCGAGCGGCTCCGCGGTGCGCGCGTGTTCTCGATGGTGAAGAGATGCGGCCGGACACGGCCCAGGTTGCGCTGCTGCACCTTCCTCGCCCAGTCGTCGAAGATCTCTCCTGCGTGTTGAGCTTGGCGCGGAAGCTGTCTCCGTCCTGCTTGAGCTTTCAGACCTCCTACGTGGTTATCCCAGCCCTTGCCGAGGGGACGTCTTCCAGCGCGCTTCATGTAGGCCGTCAGCACTGCCGGTCTATCTGCTTGGCCCCGATGATGGAGCCGGAGACGGGGGCAGGTCTCGCACGTGGCTCATCTTGCACGACTGGCTCTGAGGATGACTGCACCTTGAACTTGTCGTGCAGGGCCCCTCGATGTCGTCTTTGACGCGCTGGA
>NW_024879334.1:0-5000 GCF_018340385.1 Cyprinus carpio
GACGTGTGTTGAAATACTGATGTCTGATGAAATCTGAAATTGCAGCACAGACTGGACCCTAGCTGTGTGTGTTGTTATTTCATAATGCATTGATTGCCTCACAAAAAGCTTCTGTTTTTAGTTTAGCAATGCGCTTACAATCTGTATCCTTTTGTAGAAAGACAACCATCAGATTTACATTGAAACAAAAAGAATAAGTGGATAGAATGTTTTGTTTCCCTCGCTGCTTGTGTTATAATGTCTATTTTCTCTGTTTACTTGATTAATAATAATAATAATAATAATAATTAATGTATTAATATAGTAATATATAGTTACATAGTAATATTTAAAGAACTGAAGCATGTAAATAAGTGAATTAACCAAAGTAAATAAATATAAAACTGACAATTTCCAGGAGAATTTAATAATTGCATTGTGTTGTCAGTCACGTGGCACCTGCTGCTTTACTCTGGTCAGAATAAACTAATCACAGACCCAGAGTCCTGAATACAGCATATTTAAACTATTTCACAGATTTTGTAATGAATATGCTGAAAAGATTATAAATTGTAGTGTACAACGAAACGTGTTGATATTAGAATGAGGTTCTAAAGGAGATTTTTGTATGAACTGCGCCCCCTGGAGGAAACAAAAATGCGACAAGGGGCAAGATTTCTTATTTTTCTGATCAAAGTTAGACCAAGTGCCAACCTGCTTGGTTTGTGAGATGCTTCACTTCGACACTTCTTATCAGTGAGGTTCAGTTCCAGGATGACACTATTTTTCATTTGCCTTTTAGACAAGAAGCATTTTAGTCATATTAAAACATCTCCATGGACAAAACAGTGTAAAAATATCTTGGCTCTAACTGTTTATTTATGTTTTGGAGTATAGTAGACAAGTTAAATGGACTACATTTATAGCACTTTCTTGTTCGTTTGTTTTGTCCTTTTTTTGGCAGGTGGTGTCCGTGTGGTTACTTGTGGTCATTAGCAAATAATGAATTTTTAAAATATTCCTTTAACATCTCTCACTGGACCCCTTTGTGTCATGATATCTGTATGGATATAATAAAGAGATTAAACACAAAAGTGCACTGATAATTTATTGTGATAATACAGAAATGGAAGGAATGAGAACATTTATACACTTTATACAGAACTTTATACATTATATTGTATCGTATTGTTATATGTATTGTCAAGTATATTAATAATCGTTCAAATAAATATTATTTAATTAAAATCATATAATAACATCACCTTAAGCATTGAAACTGTACATAAAACTATAAAAACCCAGTTAAATCTGTATTTAATTCTTTCTTTTTTTTAATCTTATTCAATAGATGACTAACCGACTAAAACATTAGGTCCTGGTTTGTCGTCTCACACACGGTTCGATGTTGATGTAACTTGAAGTTCCAGCGCAACACCTTTAATAAACAAAGTCTTAATCATTTATCATTACGTAATCATAATACACCGTGTTTACTTAATCATTAGTCTTTCTTTCTAGTCTTCATTAGTAAACTATTAAACCCATTAGTATTATTAGTGTAACATTTCAGAAGTGATATTGTGAACAACATTTCATGTTGATTCTGTCATCTCATAATCTCAGACTCACCCTCAAGATGATATTTAAGCTGTTGAGCTGCTGTCCTCAGTTCGTTCACAACATGCGGAAACTCTTCCTCAACCTCCTGAAACTGTTTTAACGACAGGGAGAAAAGGCTGCAGGCGGTCAGGGCAGAAACTGTGGCCAACTGCCTTCCACCGAACAGGAAGCTGATCTCTGCAGAAACACACAATGTCTTAAAATGGTGATTACGTGGCTGGTTACTCCCGTTTGAAACAAAGTTAGTAGAGCCATGGACCTTGATATCTCTCAATAATAAGATCATCTTTGAACTAATCACTGGCCCTGGGTCCCTTCTATACAGTAGGTGAAGAACAGTATGTGTAAAGAGCAGTATGTTTGAAATGATAGTAACTATTCAGAAAACTGCAGGCGAAATGTTCCTGAATGACGTGCTACTTCCTGAGAGCAACTGACAAATGCGCCCGATGGACATTTTACAACATGTGTCCATATTTGATTCATAATAACATACACTATTATATTGAATGTAGTTTTTAATGGTCACAAAATAATTACTTGTTCTTTTTGGACACAGCTTAGATTTGCTGAAATTCGTTTGCTGGTACTGTAAGTGTTTACTCATCACGATTGAATTTCTGATTATCATCACCATTATATGAATTGTTATATTTTTTCACGCACCAGTCTAATGTTGTTCTAATATCTCTTTCGGATAAAACCATCGCTTAATGGCACATCAAATGATCACTTTACATTATTTTTCAAGGCCAGAACTGAAATGTGGACTGAATCATACTCCAGCAGGTTTCTCATACATCACCTCCAATATGGTCTCCATCGTGCAGCTCCATTTGGAAGGATTCATTCTTC
The DNA here is from genome assembly GCF_018340385.1 of Cyprinus carpio. Taxonomy (NCBI): domain Eukaryota; kingdom Metazoa; phylum Chordata; class Actinopteri; order Cypriniformes; family Cyprinidae; genus Cyprinus; species Cyprinus carpio. The sequence continues at coordinate 2,458 of NW_024879334.1, forward strand.
ACGAGCACCCGTCCATGCTCGATGAAGAACATGTGGTCAGCTTTAGCGTCCTGGTGAATGATGATGTCTCCTTTGTTGAATAACTCGTACTCCAACTTCACCAAGATGGCCTCGGTGAATTCTCTGTCTTGCTTTATGAACATGGAGCCTTTGCTCAGAAGGTTGGGACACATATCTGCCATAATATCCTTTGAAAGAGGAAACAGAGCACTATTAAAATGATTTCTATATAAAAACAGATTCTTAAGCTCCGACTCTGTGATTGGCTCAGTATGAGTAAAGAAGTGAGCGTGACAGTGAGGTACATGTACACTCTCTGTGCTGACCTTTGCTTATTTCTAGGCACATATGAATGAATTAGAAACCTTTCTCAGCCGTTTTGACACCAGATCAAGGATGTTCTTCTTGTCATACTGCCACTTGCACTGGGCAGTGGTGCGCTGGCGCAACGCTCTGGGCAGCTTTTTGAACATTTTGGAGGATTGTAGCTGGCTGATCTGTAATATTTACATATCATGCTTTTAATTCATGCATTTATTTCTTGAATAAGTATCAGCTTTAGTTTTAAACTCATAAAAAATCACGGAAGAGCACCTTTTTCTTATATTCATTGCCAGAGACAGACATGGTCCCGACAGTTGAGATCAAGCAGGTAATGAGAGCGAAACACATTAAATATCCAATCACCATGCTAACGACAGCCGTCCACCGTTCCGCCATGCCTAAAAAACACAAGGGAATCACTTTAACGCAACTGAAACAACATTTTTGCATTTTATTTGGTGGTGTTTGCTCATGCAAAACCTGAGGCTGCAAAGGTACCAGTGCATTTGTCACTATTTTTATCTCTAATCCTGATAGTAAAATGCCACAATTAAAGGGTTTTCAGGAGTTATTTTTCTGCACCAAAAATGAAATGATCTTTTGTTGAAAGAATGCTGTGTGATATACGTGTCGGTGGTAGAATTGATTTAGTTGAAATCCAGGCCAGCTGAGAGAAAGCTCTGAAGGAAGAATAGGAGTATTTTTCCCCAATTGAGGCATTCTGCAAAACATCAAAGAAAACAGAACGAATGTTAATCATCACATCTAGAAATGCCTGCATACGCACAATACAAATCGAGACATACCTTGATATTCTCTTGCATGACCCAGCAGTCTTGGGGAAACTCCTCCAGCTGAGATATGAAGTACTGAACACACGTGTTCCAGTGCCAAATGAGGATCATCAAGAGGAACATGAAAAACACCCTGAAGAACCTCTTGACTTCTTCAAGCTGTATGTCAGTGACCTAGAATGACCGATGACACAGACAACTTCAAGTCTCATTAGAACTGTAAGGGTGTGCAAAATACAACCTGTTGCATGGTGGTTTACTGGAAAAATGTCTACTGTGTTAAATTTATCTTAAGGAATTTATCTTAAAGAACTATATTCTTAATTTATTTCATTATCTTTTCCCCTCAGCAAGCAAAGGCAACTGTGGCAGGGAAGCTGTTTTGTGGCTGTCCATTGTGAAAAACAGTACTGCCATTGATGATTTCCTGCAGACACATGACAGTGAGTGATACTGAAACTTACGCTTTCCAATTCAAAGCAGAATCTCAGAAGCTTCGGCACACGGAGTAAACGGATCAAACTGAAAATCCTCGCGAACATGAGTATCCGCACCAGCTTCGAAGCCATCAGTACATCAGTGTCGGCGTGATAATAGTGCTCCTGTGGTCAATCAGACGTGCTTTCAATGGAGGCTGTACTGTGAGAGGTTATTTAAGTATCTCTACAATTTGATCAATGTGAGCGATATTAACTTATATAATTACCACAATAATAATGATGATGTCAACCGGAAAGGCAGCCACCACATCCGGAGCAAACCAACTTCTGAAATAATCCTTTCTTATTGTTTTTGGATCCAGGATGGCCTAGACAGAAACAGGTCTGCAGTGTATTAATTTTAATAGTCGACGATATTTTAGAACGGGAAAAGCCATGAATAATTAACGTTACAATACAGAGGCAATGAGGACACATTCCTACCTGACCGTCGTCACTGAAAATACCCATTTGAAAATTTACGGCCACATCGAGACAGAAAATGGCATCTGAGAATACATTGAAGGTCACCCAGTATTTGTGGCCGCTCTCTTGCATATCCTCAGAAAATGCCATGTCTAGAGGAATCGTTATAAGGTTCACGAATGTTAAGATCACCATAAACATAAGATAGTAATGCCTGTAAGACAGAAAAAAACAAACAGGCATTAATGAAACAATGACATACATGCTCAACATGGTATTTATTTACTTCTTCATTTATTTCGTGATAATGCCATACCATGCAAATAACATGGTATATGAATATGGTGATCATTTAGTAGCCTACCACATATAAAAGTATCATTAGTAGCAATTGCGACATTTGGTCAGCATTTATATGAATTAAAACATTTATTTACAGCATCTATATACATTATTTGCATTTATATACATAATAAATGTTATTGATGAGTACCATCCTGATCATGTAAACATTTTTGTT
>NW_024879334.1:10000-72500 GCF_018340385.1 Cyprinus carpio
TTAAAATGTCTTAAGTATAATCTGAGCTGTTTCATGGTTTCACACAGATTATTGAAATTTCTAAACATTTCTGATGTAATGAAGCCTCATTTACTGAAAGCATGTGACTTTGTCAGTTTAATACATGCTCGTAATCACCGTTTTGAAATGCAATTCAAAGCAGTGTTTTGAAAGCACCCATCACTAATTTAAGGTTAATGTTTCTGAATATGAAGTTTTGATGCAGGGGAATGGACTTGCAGTTTAATGCTGTGAATTTCGTCCTTTCCTGATACGATCCAGGCATCTCTAATACCTTAAACTCTGTGTGTAGAGCAGCATGTGATTGCATTTGTAGCCTGTATCGAGTGTTCGGGATTAGATGACCCTGCTGAGACGGATAGAGGGAACATTGTGAAACGTCTGCTAGGAATCTACTTGACAAATCAGTGACAGCTGCCTGGCTGCACCTTCAGCTGATAACACACCGTCAGTGTTTCACTGTGACACCAACAGTACAGAAATATAAGTGGTGCTTCAGTGTAAGTCTGAGATGTTTTCAAGCACCATTATTAAATGTGTGTTAATTCCCAGCAGCCTCTATTCATATATACATGTGTGAGATGGGTATTAGGTTCTTGTCCAGACTGTGAGATTGTGTTTTTCTCTTCTACATCAACAGCTCACATTCAATTCCTTCATCCAATCACAGTCCCTAAGCTCTGAGTTTAAGGGGACAAATTTTCCTCTGTTAAAATGTCAATTCCAGTATTCTCGGATGTGTCTGGTTGCCATGTGCAGATTTACTCTGTTTGACCTTCAGGGATGCCGCTGGTTTTTAAGTTTTTAAAGATGTGTGCTGACATTTTCCTCCAGCGTTACGTCCCTTCTGGCGCTGTTGTGGTTTACTGATCTCTCTTTCAGCGTAGAAGGACAAACCAATGGAAGGAAATTTCCATAATGTTGCTTTTTAAGGGAACAGTTCACCCAGAAATATGTACTCACCCTTATATAAAACGTGGACGACTTCCAGGATTTCCACAACTGATAAAAGTATATTGGTTTCTGAATGCAGTTGACAAGAAACAAAAACTAACATGGCTCATTTAACCTAGAAACTCAAAGACTGAAACCTGAACTTAATTAAAACCTCAACACAATCTTTTAATGCTTTGAAACACTTTTATTTCCTTTGGGAAATGCAGATCTAGTTGGAGCGGGTCTCAGGTTCTGGACCGTTTCTTGGCTCTGTTATTTTCTCTTCCACCGCTGGAGCATGTTTTATTGAATTTGTCTTACAGAAAAGAGCAAAAAAAGAGCATTATTAGTCTCTCTCACATTTGTTATTCCAGAACCTCTCATTCTGGCCCATTCATCATCGTCGAAATCCAAATCTAATATTTGGCATAAAAGAGACCCGAGCTGCCTGAAGAGTTTACTTATGTTATTTAGCAGAAGCTTTTCATCACAAAAAAAAGAGGAGAAATTCTGTGACTCATTATTTTGCTCAAAAGCACAATGATGAAATTTCAGACTCACTTATGATCTTCATCCGCTGCATATTATGTGTTTTTATCTTAAATCAAGCCCTGATGATATATTATTCTTATTCTAGTATAACCTTTGACTGGCGTGGAAATTAAAAAAAGTATAAGGTAGTCTTGGTTCACAAATTGCTATAAAAAAAAAAAAACATACAAAAGAAAACTCTGGAACAACTGTGACATTTTTTTTGTAAACTTGATCAGAATTGCTACCCATCCAAATTTGAACAGAGAAACGAATAACACATTTAAAAATCTAAATATATAGAAAACAAAATGAATATATTTTATATAATATATTAATATATGATATCTTAATATTATATATAAACAAATATATTTATATCTTGGATATTATATATAGTCTATGTACTAAATACTAAATATATGTATACTCTAAATCAAACACATGCACGTGTGCAGAAAGCTGCTTCAGACAGTAGAGCATTGAGTTCACTTTCGCAGTTCAATTAGGACATTTAAGTACTTTTTTATAAACATGCCTTAGAAAAAAAACAATACTGGTGTGCGTCTTGAGACAAAACACGGGCACTGACGTATTTTAAGGTCAACCACTGCAAGTTTCTTTCAGCTGAAACAGCTCTAGGCTTAAGCCTTGTCTGTGAAACCAGGGATTAGAGTTTTAAACAGTTAAAGCGCACATTTCTCTATGCAAATAACAGTAAAGTATTAAATTTTTGTACTTAATGAGACACAGTGTCTCGTCCCTGTTGTTCTCGGTCCTGTGTGGCGTGTGGATTTTGTCTCTCCCAGGAATCAGTGCAGTTTCACCTGTTTAGAGTTGCTTCTGAAGCATAACAACCTGGGTTTTCTCCTCTAAAAACTCACACTCTCATCAATAATCACCTTCAACAGGGATATTTTCCCTGGCATCGAAAGGAGAACCAGTTTTGCAGTGGAAAATGGAATCACGGCATTCTGGGATTATTATATAGTCTATATGCATGGTGTAAAACTCATCCTAGATAAATATCAGAACAAATGTGATTCATTAGGCCTCCATGCTTCATGTATATCGTGAGGGACATTTAATGAACTTAATATCACACTAACTTGTCATATATCTGTAGTGAAACACATCACAACACCTGTTTTTTCTTGATTTACAGCACCATTATGATGGCCGTATGAAGGAACTTTCTGTGTGCATTAGCTAAATGCAATCACAGCTATTGAATTAACTCCAGAAACATTAACTTTACTGCCCTTGAGTTCAGTTAAATTCATTAGGCATCATTTTTTCTTTTTACTCCTGGTGTCGTGATTGCTGGTTCCTCACAGAATAATAATTGTAATAATTTGATGTCCTAGTGATCATTCAGATTTCAGTCTCGTAGTTTGAGCTCATAAGCCAGTGGATGAATAATAGCATCTTAACCTCTTAGGATGGGATTCATTTGTGCTGCTGAGGCTTGAAGTTGTTGTGAAGAGTTTTAAGGGGACTCATGGGTAAAGATGTCATATGACAGGTATTAAAAACAGTATAGCAGACCTGACATCAGGGGTCATTAAAGGAGGATGATGGACAGAGAGGAAATGGAGTGGAGAAAGGGCAGGTGGAGATTCTGCTGCTGTCAGTTCATCCTTAAAACTAAAAAGACGGCACATCCCTCGAGACCAGGCCGGAAACACTGGCCTGCAGCGATGCACACACTCACTAAATGACCTGAAACTCACTCTCAGTGACGGATCAAGTAGATGTTTTATTTGAACTGAGACCTGCAGGAGAGAAGAGTGATTAAGGTGGAAGATCAAATCAATTCAATGCATTGTTCCTTAAGATACTTTGTCACTTGTTTTCGATTTTTGTTAACAGTTTTGTTTGGAGAAGCACATTAACATACTTCTCTTGCTGTTTTGCTGCATGCACACTGTGCACAGTAAGCAGATTTTCTGCATGCATGCAGTACCCACATGACCAACTATGTTCGCAATAACATGATATCATTATCATACTCTGCCATAAAGTTAATGATGCTTTGGTGATATGAATGTAAAAATATTTGCCATACAGATAAAGCACCTAAAAACAGAAAAAACAAAACACACACACACACACACACATATATATATACAAAGAGAGAGCATATTTTATTTTTTAATATTGTATTATATTTTATATATACAATTCAAATAAAATTTTTAATATAATTTATATATTCATAAATGAAGTGTATTTTATATGCTTATTTTTAATTAATTATAATAAATGTAAATTTCTTAATACACACACACACACACACACACACACACACAAAACAGTTTAGAATATATTTATTTCTATATTTTGTTTTGACATTTATTTAAAATATATATTTAGAGATGTATTTAAAAATAGTAGGCAGTATACAGATATCATAATATTATAATATTATGTATAGTGTATATAATGTATACTGTATATTATTCCATAAATATAATTCTATATAACCAGATTGTGTTGTTAAGTTATGACATCTACCATCTAGCAGGGACTAACTAGACTATGCAACCAGCAAAACCTAGTACTTGAATGATAACTTTGATTGGTGGATGCATTTGGTCTTGCCCAATGAGAAGTGTTCATGCAATCACATGATCAGGAATGTACCCGCTGTAGGCCTTGATAGCTGCACTTTTGATGTCTTATTAAGCTTGGTTACCATCTAATCGTTTGTAACTTTGGTCTTAAATGTGATTTTCTGAGAAACTTTTATTTCAGAAGCAGAACAGACTCAAGCAGTGTTTTTTCCCCCGAAGCTGTGAGACTGCTGCATTTTTTATAAATGCCAGTGAGACACTATTCTCCAAAGAAAACAACCATTACGTTGTCTCACCTCAAAAAGAAACACCAGAGAGTGAAAATGGCTTGATCTGGACAATCAGTTTAAGCTGGTACATCCATTGCATCTAAAAAATAGATGAATCCTTTGTTTTTCAAATGGACTGAATCTGATGAACAAGAAACCAAAACATGAGGAACCTGATCAATGTGTGATTACCCACACTGCATTGCTCCTGTTTTGACAAGCCAACCATTGAATGACATTGCAGACCATGTGAGTATGTGTTTCCCTCAACTTGTTGATACATATTACTGCTTTCATACATCATAAATAACTTTATTCTCAAACGCAGGGAACAATTATCACTCATTAGGCAGCAGTGTGTGTTCCTATCTTTGCTCTCTCTTCTGACCCTGGCAATTATAAATCACACATGAAGCTTATGTCTTTGCGTTTGATGTCAGAAATGAGAATATTGATTGATAAGCTGTGGCCTGTTATCCTATCTTGCTTGTAACATTTATCAACACCAGACTGTTGATTATCTTAAAGGACCACCTTGGTTGAGCTCTATCGACAGCATTTGTGGCATAATGTTAAACTACCACAGTCAATTATTTTTTAACTATACCTTAACAAACAAAAACAAAAAAACAAATACAGTACTGCAAAAAAACAAAAAACAAACAAAAAAACCCTGCAATAAAAAACGGTTGCAGTTGCATTTATGACCCTTATAATGAAAACACATGGTGCAATAAATAAATGTTAAAATACACAGTTTTGACTGTAAACTTATGCATTATGCTTGACAACATGAGAATACTGTGGTAAAATCACCACTCTATGCATTATCCAATATGACTCCTTTCATGACCGTGTAAAGCTGGCAACTGTCATGTGATATATGCAAAGATAACCAAAAAATCTGACTGTTTACATTAAAAATAAATAAAATAAAATCTAAATAAAATTTGCATAAAATAAAATCTAAACAGAAATGATGTATGTATGTACAATACATAAAGTATTAAGTAACAGTTAATACATAAATTACAAAATAAATTTTAAATGTTAAAATGTAGGCTTTACACACACACACACACACACACACACATATATATATATATATATATATATATATATAAATTATTAATATTTCCAAATTACGAATAACAAATAACTGCTAAATAACAGCTAATATATAAAATACATAAATATTTTTAAATGCAGCATATATAAAATACAAAAATGTAGGCTTTACAATTTAGTATTTATTTAGAATATATAAATAAAATGAAATATTTAAAGTGAACTAGAGGTTAATCTGCTTAAAAGATGATTTAGACAACGTCATACTTCAAACTTTAGTAAAACTATACACATATCTGCTTTTAAATCCTCTAGGTGTGGGACCCTGTTTACTTTACCTGAGAGTGCTTACTGTAACTTTTACATTTTTGATTGAGAGAGTCATTTCTAATTCTTCAGGTTATTTTCTGTGACAATACATATTATGCCATAAATGTTGTCAAATAGAGCTTATTACAGAAACATTCCCCTAACGAGTGCAACATCTATGGTGACCCAGATTGAATGAGGATTGAAGTTCATTCTTGTCTAATCTGGGTCTGCTCAGCAGGGTTAGTGTAGCAGATGCTCAGGCTGATTGATGTCGTTCTTTTACCATGTTTTTAAACACAATTAATCACGGCTGTATGCTGCTTAGTGACAGATGACTGTGGTAATCTGCTAGAAACATTACATTTGTATTCACTAAAGCAGGGTCGTGGTTTTCTGCATGTGCTCAGGCTGATTAATGCTTTCGAATCTGGCTTTCTAAAACAAGTTTGCAGGCTACAGATCCAGTTTAAAACTAGTAGCAGTGGGGTTTGGAACGTGTTAGCTGGTCCTGAACCAGCAATAAACCAGGTTGGGCTTTGACTGGTGGATCAGCTACTGTCTTGAGCTGGATATCTAGAAGGGTTTAGTGACCTGAAGCAACCAGAGAATTCCTGACATCAGTTATCTGATATTTTTCAGCGCTGAGCCCTTCAGTAAAACTCTCGACGCTTTAGTGCGGTTCCTCAAATGATTATGGTGATAAACGTCTGCTTTATCTACAGAACCAAATCCAATCCCTGACATTCAGTTAAGAGCGCTTCTGAGTGATCATGCATCAGCTTTGATGTGATTTTAGAGATACATTTCAGAAAACTGCCAACCTGAATGAGTTATTTTGAAGAAAGTGGTTAACCAAACAGTTGCTGGTCCCCAGGGACTTCCATAGTATCTTTTTATCCTTCTATCAAAGTTAATGGGGAGCAGCAACTGTTTGGTTACCCAAAATATCTTCTTTTGTGATCAGCACAAGAATGAAATTAATACGGGTTTTGGGACAACATGAGAGTGAATACATTTTTGGGTGAACTATCCCTTTAATGAAGCAGTGTGTTTAGTCTTCTGTAGCTTTAAGAGCTGCACGCATCTGCATGCGAATGAAAAGTTACATTTTTTTTAATTTTTAATATTGCACTATCAATATTTTGTCACACCCCTAGTGGTTTGTGCTCAAAGCCAGAAGTCCATAAAAGCACTCTGTAAGGAAACTAGATTTTTAAATTTTATGGAAGTGAATGTGAGTGGGGTAGGGGAGATCTGAATGTTTTTAGCATGTTATGCAAGTTGCTAGTGTGTGTTAGGAGTGGTTTGCTAGGGTGTTGCTATGCGGTTGATAGAATGTTCTACATAGTTTATAAACATTGTTATACGGTTGATAGGGCTTTCTGAATCTTTTTAGCATGTTATGCAGTTGCTGGTGTGTTAGGGGTGGTAACTAGGGTGTTGCTATGCGGTTTGCTAAAAAAATGTTCTAAAATAGTTTTTTAAACATTGTTTAATGCGGTTGATTTTGCAGGTTGCTAGGGGTTTCGAATACTTTTAGTGTGTTATGTTTAGTTGCTGAATGTGTGTTTAGGTGCTATGTGTGTTGTGTGGGTTGCTAGCTATGCTGTTGCTAGTTCTGAATGTTCTACAACAGTTTTAAACATTGTTTTGCGGTTGCTAGGGGCTTTCTGAATACTTTTAGTGTTTGTTTAGGTTTTGTAAAAGCTAGAATGTTGTGCTGCTAGTGTGTTATGGTTGTTGCTAGGGTGTTGCTATGCTGTTGCTAAAATGTTCTAAATAGTTTTAAACATTGTTATGCGGTTGCTATGTTTTTAGCATGTTATGCAGTTGCAAGTGTGTTATGGGTGGTTGCTAGGGTGTTGCTATGCGGTTGCTAAAATGTTCTAAACAGTTTTAAACATTGTTTTGCGGTTGCTAGGGGTTTCTGAATGATTTTGTTATGGTGGTTGCTAGGGTGTTGCTATGTGGTTGCTAGAATGTTCTAAATAGTTTTAAACATTGTAATACGGTTTATAGGGTTTTTCTAAATGTTTTATAGCATGTTGTGCAGTTGCTGGTGTGTTGGGGTGGTTGCTAGGTGCTATGTGTTGCTATGTTGTTGCTAAATGTTCTGAATGTTTTAAACATTGTTATGCGGTTGCTAGGGGTTTCTGAATGCTTTTAGCAAGTTTTGCAGTTGCAAGTGTGTTATGGGTGGTTGCTAGGGTGTTGCTATGCTTTTGCTAAAATGTCTAAACAGTTTTAAACATTGTTTTGCAGTTGCTAGGGGTTTCTGGATTTTGTTATGGTGGTTGCTAGGGTGTTGCTATGTGGTTGCTAGAATGTTCTAAATAGTTTAAACATTGTAATACGGTTTATAGGGTTTTCTAAATGTTTTTAGCAAGTTGTGCAGTTGCTGGATGTTTGGGGTGGTTGCTAGGGTGTTGCTATGTTGTTGCTAAATGTTCTAAACAGTTTTTAAACATTGTTATGCGGTTGCTAGAGGTTTCTGAATGATTTTTAACATGTTATGCAGTTGCTGTTGTGGGGTTGCTAGGTGTGTTGCTATGGGTTGCTTGTTCTAAACAGTTTTTGTTATGCGGTTGCTAGAGGTTTCTGAATGATTTTTTTAAACAGTGCAGTTGCTGGTGTGTTGGGGTGGTTGCTAGGGTGTTTCTATGCGGTTGCTAAAATGTTCTAAACAGTTTTAAACATTGTTATGCGGTAGGAGTGTCTGAATGTTTTTAGCATGTTATGCAGTTGCTGGTGTGTTAGGGGTGGTTGCTAAGGTGTTGCTATGTGGTTGCTAGAATGTTCTAAATAGTTTTAAACATTGTTATACAGTTTATAAGGCTTTCTGAATGTTTTTAGCATGTTATGCAGTTGCTGTCGTGTTATGAGTGGTTGCTAGGGTGTTGCTATGTGGTTGCTTAAATGTTCAAAATACTGTTTTAGCGTGTTGTTATGCAGTTACAAGGGAATTCTGAGTGGCTTTTAGTGTGTTATGCAGTTGCTATGCTAATTTTTTGGTGGGTGTTGCTGTGCAGTTGCTGTAGTGTTATGAGTGGTTGCTAATTGACCTCCATTATATTATTCTTGTCTTTAAATATAACTCATGCCTCTCCTTCATTGTAAGTCTTCGTTCTGCATATATGCTGTTTTTCATTGCCATTTAAAATTAGTAAAGTGTTCAGTAATTGATGTTAGTAGGTTTGTTCAATTCTAAACAGTAATGGTACAGCTTGATCTAGCACACAGCTCTGAATGTTTCAGTCAAACGTGGTGGGCTGAAGGTGTGAGTGTAAATGTGTGTGTTCTGCTCTGTCGCAGGATGGATGAGCAGTGTTTTTCAGCAGGTGTAGTGGCCAGTACGTGTCCAGTCCTGCATGTCACAGCAGTAATTGAGCCTCTAGAGAGCCGGTGTACTGAGCTACAGATTGTTTCATGTACAGAAACACACTGACCCTGCTGCTTGTGTGGATATTGTGCACACGCCATGTTTTAATGCTTATTTTGTTTTGTTTGATGTGCACAGATTGAATTCTGTATTTGATGTTTCTGTGCTCTCAGATGTCACTGCAATAATCCGGTGTGTCAGTAATCCTGAGTCCACATATATATGATGCACGAACAAACAAGCTGAAAGTAATCTTATACACGTGTGTGTGTGTGTGTGTGTGTGTGTGGAATAGTACAAGCTTTTCATGTTACGCACAGTACAGAAATCTGAGAGCAGTAGTGAAAATGCTTCTGTTTTGCATTTTTTCAAAAGCAAAATTGGTCATCTTTCATTTTCAACTTTACAATTTGAGTGAAAATTTGAATAAAATTGTCTTTTAAGCAGCATGACATTTTTGACTAATATCTGCTTGTTATTGTTATTATGTTGTTGTTGTTGTTGTTGTGTGTGTGTGTGTGTATATATATATTATATACAACTTTTATTTCAGGTAGTTCCCATTTTAAATTAGTTTAACTTAATGTGATAAAATGTATTTATTTATGACTTTGGATAAAAGGTTTTATTTAACTTAATGATAAATATTTTTTTTGTGCTACGACATTTTTTTATTTTATGTATTTATTTATTTATTACAGGGACAGTGCATATTAATAAACATTTCTGCCAATATGCAAGAGTTAGCCAGAAGGCTATTTTTCATCTGCAGTCCCAGGACAGATGTTAAAAGTCACCCTAAAAGACAGTAAGAATACATATAACAATAAAAAAAAATTACAATACATTTAATAAATCCTAGTACAGTATGTTAAAAAGTACAATCGAAATACAGCAAACCAACAATCAACAAACATCTGACAAAACATGACATATACACACACACAAATCTTTTATGTTTGATTGAATGTCTTAAATTTTTTTTATGTCTTTTATATATTTTTTAAACTTATTGCTCTAAACTTGTATGACTGACTTTCTGTTGTTGATAATTACTGTAAATCTTTTGCACTATGAAATGTTAGACTAATATCTGCTTCTAAGAAGAAGAAAAAAGTCGCACTGGTTTGAAAAAAAAAAAACATGATTTTTTACCTTTTTTTTATTTTATACTTTTCAAGTTGTTTGTAGTTTACATTAGCACATTTTCAATCTCTAAATGGTTTCACATGCAAATGCAGGATTGTTTTGTTTCTAGGAAAAGAAATCTGCTTTGTGCTGGTCAGCAGGTGGCAGGAGAGTCCTAAACCTGCAGCATCCTCAGAGACAGAGCCACTCCCTTCAGATTCATGTTCTTCAGCAGAAGCTTCTGTCATCCTGAGTAACCTGTCCTCTGGTGATTTACTCAAGATCTCAGTGCTGAAAGAGAGCGACTGTGACCTCAGCGGTGCTCTTGGGTCATTTTCAACTGCGAATGAATCTGCAAGCTTCATTAGGCATCATTAGTAATTCATAAGCATTTGGGTTCTGAGATTACCTTCTTAAATCAAATTTATGATGCCGTCTCACTGTATAATTTTTGAGCGGGAGTTCAGATTTGTATTTGCATTTCATTAATACATAATGTGGGGGTGCTGCTAAATAAAAATGAGCTTAATAAAATGCCTTTACATTATACATAACAATATGAGAAAGCAGTAAATGTGTCACTAATGAAGGCTGTAGCTGTGGTTTGGTGAGGTTTAACCTGCATTATATGAGCAATTACCACCACAAGTGATGAGACAACCTGAAATCAGCTACAATGTTATTATAGTCAGCTAAAACTATTACAAAAAAAATTTGTTACTTATACAAACTCGGGGCACCCAAAGTGCATCTGTGCCATATGTCGAGGCTAACAGCGCCAACTTCTTTTTTCTTTTCCCAGTCTGGGATTGTTTGGCTCTTGTGATCCTCAATATTATTTTAATATTATTATTATAGTATTTACTATGATAGTATTTATTAATATTTTGTCTCTAAAATTTTTAGGAATTAATCTTTAAATCGGCATAAAGATTAATTACTATTAAGTGTTATTTTAGTATCTTGATACTATTTAAAAAATATATATTTGTAAAAAAAATTTTTTTTATATATTTTTATTATTATTTTTTTAAAATATTTTGTTTTTGTTATGTGCTTTTATCATAATTTTTTAAATAATTTTAAACTTCTAAACTTATTTCTGTCAGTTTCCAAAGCAACATTTCAACCTGTCATTTTTGTATGCATTTTTATGAAGTTTACTTATTTAATTATTTTATTTTACTTCAGCTTTATTTCAATGAATAAAAACTATTTTAAATAGCTTTAGTTAACCATTAGTTAACGATAACAACCCTGAACATTGTCTTGTATATTTTGGTTTTGTCCAAAAATATATGAGTTCTCTAAGGTGTTTTGCTTTTATTCAGAGGTTTGGCGGGTTTAGCTCCACTATTGTTTGTATTGTTAAATGCATAAAGCTAATAATTAATTATTAAAAAAACAAAAACAGGTAAAACACTGGCGATGCAGCATTCAAGTAGAAAACACCTTCTAGAAACCAACAGCAGTGACTCGCTGACCTCGAGCGATTTAATGGCTGTCAGTGTGAATCCACCTTTAGTTTTTTCTGAGCTGCCGGAAAATGCTGGTTCAGAACGACCCAAAATAAACATTGCAAGGGAAGATATTCAAAAGATCACTGTGAGTTATGAGCTATTCCTCATGCAGACGCTTTCAGAGACTGAAAATCAAATCTTATACCATCTAACATGACATTTGTTCGTCATTGAATCGTTGCATGGTGATTGTGTCATGCATTTATGCAGAACGCTTCAGCTTCTTTACAGTTAAAAGGTCTTGAAAGAAAGCTGTGACTCAGTTTGAGCATCTCCACCAGTGTGAGTTTGCATCTGTTTACAGCTGTTAAAAGTTCTACTTCTGATTCTCATTGTTGCACTGGTGCAAAAATCACATGCTTCTCCTTTAAAGAGTTTTCCTGTTGGGTGAAAGTTTTGGCTGCTCAGCTTCCTGTGACAGTGAAACTATGTTTGATTGATTCTCTTGACAGCTGAGTCTGTGAAGCTGTCAGATCAATTATCTGTCGTTTGGTTAAAGATGCTGGTGGGACGATTAGTTAAGCTTCTTCAGGGGCTAGTATTCAATGTCAGAAGGGTAATATATTGCTGATCTTCTTTTTTTGTAGAGATGTGTCTTGGCAATGATTTGGAGATTGATTTAGTAATATAGCCATACAGATATAGCATGCACAAAAACTGGGTCATTCTCAGGAAACTGTGCCATTAATGCTATCTTAAATGTTGGATTGTTTTACTAAAATTAGAAATAAATTATATATAATAAATTACATTACATTATTTATTTTTATATTTTCAGTTTTTATTTTAATTTTAAGTTAGTAATTCTGTTATGTTTTTGTAATTTTTATCAGTTAATTATTTTTTAATTACTATTTAGGTTTAATTTTGTTGAATTTCTGTATGTTTTAATTTTTATTTATTTCCTGTTACTAATTTTAGTGCATCAACTTGAAGTTATTTTAGTTTGTTTCAAAGTATGTTCAACATTCTGTTTTATTTATTTATTTATTTATTTAATCTAATTTGCATTCTTCATTCTAATTTAAGCATTTATTACTAATGCTTGACATTATTTCATTCCCATGTTATGTTTATATTTTCAGTTTTAATTTAATCTTTAATTGTTTTATGTTTGTCATATTTATGGTTTTTTTTAATTACTATTGAGGTTAAATTGATTTTTGTATCTGTATTAGATTTAGATTTTATTTATTACCAGGCTTAACTCCAGTTTTTTCTGCAAAGGCAACATTTTCAATTTATTTATTATTATACAATTTATTATTTATTATTATTATTTTTACAAATTCCTAAAATCAAACCTATTCTAGGTTTAAAGATATGTGCAAAAATATCTAATATTCGCTATCTGATTATCACATGCAAATCGCCTGATACAGTATTTCTAAGAAGCGTAATAATTCCAAAATAAATTAGAAATACACACAAATGGCCCCATTTTCTCGGATGACCCACCATTGCTCTTCTCAGTAGTAAAGAGAGTGTGTATTATCAGTATCTCACTCTGAATCCTTCTGGGTTTGTCAGACTCTACTGAAGACAGCTGAATTTGCTTGTCACGAGAGCGCCGACCTCATGCATGTCATGCTAGAATACAGATCAGCTCAGTCTCTGAAATGCGCTGGCTTCTTTCAGCCAATGCCTTCCCATGTGTACTGTTCAGGTCCTGTTGGGTCTCTTCTGGGAGTTTGAGTCCGTGTGGTAATTATTGCCCGTTCAAACGCTCACATCAGCATTTCTGCAAACTGCTTAACAAGCCGCTGATAAATGGAACGAAACCGTGTCAAAGTCGTTCAGATGTAAATGTCTCCGCCTGAGGCTCATGCAGGTCATGGAGTTTAGACTTAAAAACCAGCTTTGGGTAAATGGCATCATTTATAAGTGATTGAAACACTTGAAGGTGTTTTTTTTTCACATTTTGATCAGTCATGCTTTAAGGTGAAGAAAGAAAAAAGCTAGATGAAAGGTGAAAAGATGTTGCAGTAGAACTAAGCTTCTTTGTTATATCACCTTGATTTGCTGATGAATATGAATTTGTGTCTGCCTTTAAGCAAGACACGTAAAGTGATAGTTCAACTAAAATGACAATTCTGTCATTTACTCATTCTTATTTTGTTCCAAAACCTGTATGACTTTTTCTTTTTGCAGAATATTTATGCTGCTCTTTTCCATACAATGAAAGCTTGAAGTGATCATACACAGCTGCACAGAAGCACAAGAGGTCCATTTGACCTGTGCACTTTGAATATACGTTTTCTTAATTCATAAAGCTGTGTCAAGTTTAAATATCTGCAAATGATATTTATTCCTTTTTATTTTTATATTTTCAGTGTTCAGTTGAGTTTTTTCATTTTTATTATTATTTTTTAATATTACTGTTTAGGTTTCATTTATTCTTTATTTCAGTTTCAGATTTAGTTCAGTAAATTGTTATCTAAAATTTATTTTTATTTTTATTTGATTTTATTTCAGATTTAAGTTATCAAAAAATGATTTGCCTTTTTATATTTTCTTTCATTTTAGTTATTTTGTGCATTTTTTTATGTTTTTCTTTTGTTATTTCTATACTTTATATATATATATTCATATATATATACATATATTGGTTAAATTTATTTTTATTTCACTTTTAGTTTTTTTTAGTAGGGTGTATATATATATATATATATATATATATATATATATATATATATATATATATATATATATATATATTATATATTAGTTTTTCATGTTATATTTAATATTTATTTTTCAGCTTTATTTGAATTAACGTAAATAAAGAAATAAAGAAATAAAGAAATAAAGAAAAAATAGTTTTAAGATTCTGGAGTTGCACAAATTGTATGGATTTTAATGGTGTTTTTTGTCCTCTTGGTGCTTGACAGCTTTTGTTGTTGAAAACTGCTGTGTGAGTAAACAATGATAGATTTTTCTCTTTTTTTGTGAATTACTCCTGTAACCCCAAGAGGACTGTCAGTGTAGAAAGTGCACTGCAAGCGTTAAAAAACATCAAATGCCCATTACAGGAGGATTATATAGGAATACAGGAGGATTCTGTCCCCTAAAGACCAAGTTGCCCTGGACTTTCCAACAGATAAAGTGCTTCAGAAAGCTCTAACACTATTTGACTGTAAGTTCAGCTCAGGTATAGAGTGAGTGCTCGTGTGTGTGAATGTGTTCATGCATGGCTACCTGTGTGTGTAAAGTTGGGCGGTAAAATGAAGTCTTTAATTCGTGGCTCAGCCTGGAAGTGTAATGAAAGGCCTGTCACTCGGGCGTCCCGAGGTTGTGCAGCCGTCAAGAATGAAAACAGAGGTGGCGGAGAGAAGAGAGATTAGAGGATCAGTGCTTTCAAATGAAAGAATAAACGCAGCTGCTGGATTCACAGCCTCTTGTGTCCTGATCTCATGCAGGAAATACAGCTGACAAAGAAAACGCACACGTGAAAACTGTGAATCAGTTTGCTCATCTTCTGTTTGGCTCTCAGCCATCAAAAGAAGTTCAAAATGAACCTTTACAAAATCCCAGTTGTTTTCATTTGAGAATTGAAGCTTGTTTGCAGTTGGTGGTTGTTGTGCACTTACTCTAAGATGAGATCGTTCAATTTATTTTGCACTTTAGATACCAGGGCTTATAAAAACTGAATTAGTTTGATAGAGTTTGTCAGGTCAATAGTTTCAGGTCTTTCAAAGATGCGTTTATAAAAGAAATATGTAAAAAGCTAATAGCAAATTTTTAATCTCATAATTTAGACTTATTTTCTTGCAATTCTAAATTTAAAGTTCTGAATTGCAAGAAAAAAGTCAAAATTTGAGATGTAAACTCAGAATTGCGAGATATAAGCTTGAAATTCTGAGAAAAAAGTCAGTATTGCGAGATATAAACTCACATTTCTAAGAATAAAAGTATGAATTATGTGAAATATAAACTCTTATCTGCTAGAAATAAAGTCAGAATTGTGGGAAGAAAAATAATTGCATAATTGCCATTTAATTTTTTTTTTTTTATTCCATGGTGGAGCAAAAAGAAACATGCAAGATGTTAAATTGTTTTATTATTATTATTATTATTATTTTATTTATTATTATTTGGTTAGTAAGGCAACTTTTAAAATAATAAAAAAAATAATATTTTATTTTTATATTTTCAGTTTTTATTTAAGTTTAAGTTTTAAGAATTTTATATTCGTCCTTTTTTTGTTTTGTTTTTAAATGGAATTGAAAGAAAAGAACAGAATTGTGCGATTTAAACTTGAAACAAACTGAAAATTCTGAGTAGAAAGAATTGTAAGATGTTTCAAAGAAGAAAAGTCTGAATATAAACACTCAGCTGCTGGAAATAAAGTCAGAAATTCTGAGGAAAAAAGTCTCTAAAATAAAAATGAAAATGAAACCTGAAAATATAAAATTAAACGGTAATTCAGTTTAGTTGAGGGGAATACTGTAAAATAAATACTTGTTCAGAAACTTGTTTTGATATTATTCTGCAAGATTCTTTTGTTAAAAATTAAGATTGAATTATTTATTTGGTTGGTTAGTCACTTTTAGGTACTGCCATATAAAGTTGTGTCTTAATTAGTCAGTATTTCATCTGTGATATTTATGCACTGAAACTCTCACCCATAATTCAGTGCTGTAGAAACATACAGTATGTGATGTCTATTGTTCTCTGGTGAATTATTTCCATCAGAAGATGACCCGGGTTGATTACGTTTGTTACGTCGTGTGTGAGTGTGTTTATATGTGTGTTGGTGCATTCAAACAGATTGTACTCGATGGATTTCGTAGCTGTTTATTCAGCTGTTTCCAGCTCGTGGCTCCTGTCTGATGATAGAAGCAGATGCATGCATGAATCAGACGGGAGCTGGAGATTGTTGTGTGAATGGACGGTGGGCGGTCTGTGGTCTGTGGCTTACAGTCACTGTTTGAGGCAGTGTTGTCCATTTGGAGTCGGCGTGACATGATACTGACGGCGCTGGATTAAAGGATCACGCTCTGTCTGTCTCTTAATGTGTGTGTGATTATAAGTCTTCACTGACACACACACACACAGTCTCTCTGAAAGCGATTTTGAATGCTGAATTGAACAGATGGCGGCATGATTGAGAGCAACAACTGAACTATAACACAAGTGTGTGTGGAAAGGAACAGAGAAATGAAGATTTTCTCATTTCAAACCAATATGCTGATGTGTTTTCTGTGAAAAACATTTTTGAAGAATTCTTCTCAGTGTTCAAAAAGATGCAAAACACCCCAGAAGCACCATAAAACTGGTGCATATGACTTGTGTACTCCAAGTCTGTCATTTGAGGCTGTTTGGAACGGAATATTAGTTTACTATGTACTGAGTACTGGCAAGAATATTCTGTATACTGCCTAGTGTTTTATTTCAAATAGTACTATACTACACTTATATGTATTATCATTGTCACATGACCTCTTAACATTAGATATGACTGGCATACAGTTAGTAACAAAATTGTTAATTTAAAAAGTTTATTATTATTATCTCAGCCTGTTTATATAAGGTTCTACTGCAACTCAATTTTGAGTAAAAATGACTAAGCTTTTGCTAGTGTAATCAATGTTATTTTAGTATTATTTACAAACTGTTTGAAATAATAAAATAGCTTTTATTAGATTTTTTAATGGTTTAGTCATTTTTAAGCACTTTTGTAATTTTTACATAGTTTTAAAAATAGTAAAAATTACTAAAACATGAAAAATAAGTGTACATTATATAAATTGTTTTTTATACTGTATAATGTATCATATATATATATATATATATATATATATATATGTGTGTGTGTGTGTGTGTTTATACGATATGTATGTGTGTGTGTGTGTGTGTATATATATATATATATATATATATATATATATATATATATATATGTGTACTGTATGTATAATTTTTTTTTTATTTATTTATGTAATATATACTATATAATATAATACACAAATGACATTACATTAATGAGAATTGTTATGATAAAAAATGTGGTTATCCTGAAAATAATGTCTCAATGCAAAATAAATAAATAAATAAATAGGTGTTTCCAAAATATGTGTAATTTCCATTAAGCAAAATATATATATATATATATATATATATATATATATATATATATATATATATATATATATATATATATATATATATATATATATATATATATATATATATATATATATATATATATATTTTTTTATTTATTTATTTTTTTTGCGAGATTCACCCCATTATTTACTCCTGTTTTTTTCTCAGAGCAACCGTCGTCCATTCAGATGGAGATGTATTAACATTTGGAGGGGTCAGCTTAATTCACTCGTTAATGATCACTCAACTCATTAATTAGTCCCTCATTAACGGAGATGTTCTGGAGTTTCTCACCAGCATTAGATGGAGTGCAGATTACTGTATGTGTGCTTGGCTTCGGTTTTGGCCTGCTTTGGATCCTCAGTGTCCCTGCGGGTCATTAATCATCATAAAGACTGTAGCTCACGGGCCTCTCACACCTCATAAAGCTACTGCTGCTCCACACCGAACCGAGTTTCAGGACGGCTTCTGCTGAGCCAGAATCATTACTGTATGGCTGGAAAGTTTGGAGCGTCTGCCGAGTTACGGTTGGTTCATTTGTTACTATTAGAGCTTATTGAATGTTGTCAGTGTTAGATGAACGGTAAGTAAGGGATGTTCTCACTCCCTTGTGGTTTTGCATGCATTTCCATTCTGGCTCTCACGTACTCTATGGAAGTTTTACACAAGATGAGTTTTAATTTGAAGGAGGAGTAGAGCAGAAATCAGGAACAGGAATTATAATTGTGAGGAATAGGACAAGTTGTGTGGAGCATATTATATTATATAATACATATACAAACCCGATTCCAAAAAAGTTGGGACACTGTACAAATTGTGAATAAAAACAGAATGCAATGATGTGGAAGTTTCAAATTTCAATATTTTATTCAGAATACAACATAGATGACATATCAAATGTTTAAACTGAGAAAATTTATAATTTTAAGGGAAAAATAAGTTGGTTTTAAATTTTATGGCATCAACACATCTCAAAAAAGTTGGGACAAGGCCATGTTTACCACTGTGTGGCATCCCCTCTTCTTTTTATAACAGTCTGCAAACGTCTGGGGGACTGAGGAGACAAGTTGCTTAAGTTTAGGAATAGGAATGTTGTCCCATTCTTGTCTAATACAGGCTTCTAGTTGCTCAACTGTCTTAGGTCTTCTTTGTCACATATTCCTCTTTATGATGCGCCAAATGTTTTCTGTGGGTGAAAGATCTGGACTGCAGGCTGACCATTTCAGTACCCGGATCATTCTTCTACGCAGCCATGATGCTGTAATTGATGCAGTATGTGGTCTGGCATTGTCATGTTGGAAAATGCAAGGTCTTCCCTGAAAGAGACGACGTCTGGATGGGAGCATATGTTGTTCTTGAACTTGGATATACCTTTCAGCATTGATGGTGCCTTTCCAGATGTGTAAGCTGTCCATGCCACACGCACTCATGCAACTCCATACCATCAGAGATGCAGGCTTCTGAACTGAGCACTGATAACAACTTGGGTTGTCCTTGTCCTCTTTAGTCCGGATGACATGGCGTCCCAGTTTTCCAAAAAGAACTTCAAATTTTGATTCGTCTGACCATAGAACAGTTTTCCACTTTGCAACAGTCCATTTTAAATGAGCCTTGGCCCAGAGAAAACGCCTGCACTTCTGGATCATGTTTAGATATGGCTTCTTTTTTGACCTATAGAGTTTTAGCCGGCAACGGCGAATGGCACGGTGGATTGTTTTCACCGACAATGTTTTCTAGAAGTATTCCTGAGCCCATGTTGTGATTTCCATTACAGTAGCATTCCTGTATGTGATGCAGTGCCCTCTAAGGGCCCGAAGATCATGGACATCCAGTATGGTTTTCCGGCCTTGACCCTTACGCACAGAGATTGTTCCAGATTCTCTGAATCTTTGGATGATATTATGCACTGTAGATGATGATAACTTCAAACTTCTTTGCAATTTTTCTCTGAGAAACTCCTTTCTGATA
Source organism: Cyprinus carpio (assembly GCF_018340385.1). NCBI lineage: Eukaryota > Metazoa > Chordata > Actinopteri > Cypriniformes > Cyprinidae > Cyprinus > Cyprinus carpio. Next base: position 29,817 of record NW_024879334.1, read on the forward strand.
TTGCTCCACTATTTGGTGGAATTGGTGATCCTCTGCCCATCTTGACTTCTGAGAGACACTGCCACTCTGAGAAGCTCTTTTTATACACAGTCATGTTGCCAGTTGACCTAATAAGTTGCAAATTGGTCCTCCAGCTGTTCCTTATATGTACATTTAACTTTTCCGGCCTCTTATTGCTACCTGTCCCAACTTTTTTGGAATGTGTAGCTCTCATGAAATCCAAAATGAGCCAATATTTGGCATGACATTTCAAAATGTCTCACTTCAACATTTGATATGTTATCTTTATTCTATTGTGAATAAAACATGAGTTTATGAGATTTGTAAATTATTCCATTCCTTTTTTACTCACAATTTGTACAGTGTCCCAACTTTTTTGGAATCGGGTTTGTAAAAGTAAGAGTTTCTCAAGAAATATTCTGTGTGGTTGCCAGGGTGTAGCTATGTGGTTGCTAAGGTATTCTGAGTGGTTGCTAGGGAGTTGATAATTGGTTGCATTCTGGCCAAAGTGAAAAGATTCTCTGATATTCTGGATGTATATTTTCTTCCCATCTGTTTTATTGTCTAGCAGATGAAAGTCTGATCACTGAGTAAAGTATCACCTGAAGAAATATTTCACTTCAAATTTATTTATTTGGAAAAAAAAATAATGAATTCACACGTTTTCCAAACAAGTGACAGTTATTCTGGAGGTTCATGTTCTAAAAATGACCAGAAAAGCATCATATCAAGTTCATATCAATAGATTTGTGTATGGAAATTTGAGTCATTATTTACTGAATAATAAAATATGATGTTACCAAAATCCAAGCTGCTTCTTACATGCCATCTTGACTTAAATTTTGGTCAGTTTGTTTTAACATTATTGAGTCTATAATATACTTTTGGGCCTTAATTATTATTTTCCTTACTATATTACACCTAATACAAAGTAATACCAGTAAAATAACTATAGTTTATAATTTCTGAAGAGTTGTTTGCCCATATAAAACTCACCAACACAGTTTATATATTTATGTATGCATGTGTATTTATTTATTTGTTCAATGTACAGTATTTATTTTAATTTAATTTCTGCATTTATGTATGTATTAAATGAATTAATTAATATTTAAAGGTATTTTAATTTTATTTATTGTATTTACTTATTTAAATTTATGTATGCATGTATATTTATTTTAATTTATTTTAATTTAATCTTTAATTATCTATGTATGTATGTATTGAATTTATTTTAATTGTATGTATTTATTTTACCAAGCATTTGTTGTGTTCTACATAAAATAAATAGCACACAAATGTGGAGTGACTTGAGTAAATGAAACAAAAATGTGAGTACACGATGATAGGATTGTTTTCGGATGAACTATCCCTTTAAGCTTTGGAACTGAGGTTCCCTGCAGCTCTTCTTCTGAAATGCATCATGGCTGGTGTTTTAGGAGAGCAGCTACAATAGCACACATTCCTCAGAGAGAGAGAGACAGAAGAAGAGCAGTTATTCTGAGAGCTGCTGATTGCTCCGTTTGCTGCTTATTTTGTCCTTTGTTAATGCATTGCATGCGGATCACATCTGCTTACACGTCCTGAATGTTTCCTGCAGAGACTCCGGGGACAGTTAAGCTGAGGGAATGACTCTTCTTGACAATTAAAAGTGAGTGTTGTTACAGCAAGACGTCTCCTCCGCCGGCTGAATCTAACTTTGTTCTTTTAAAAAGTATCAGCAGGAGTAAGAGGAAGGCTAGGTTAACGCCAGCCATGTTTTGATCTCTCGCTATCTTTCTCTCTCTCAGATGGTGTGTATTTGTTCCTGAAGAACATCACCTGATGAGGGCACAGACACTCTTGCTTATGCTTTAAAGGGACTTTTATAAAAACCTCAGGTGAAATATTGAAATTTATCCATTTAAGAGTTTTCTAAACATCTCTGTAATTTCAAATTCTCTTGGCAGACAATAATTCACCATGTTTTGTGTTTAAAGTGAAATGTATAATTTCTTTAACCACTCATTTCATCAAATGCAATTGCAAAAATATATTTATATACTGTATGTTTTCCACAAACACTCTACTTTATATACAGTACTATATTGCAAACTCACACTAGGTCAGTATTGAAATTCTGCCAAAACAAATCATGCACTTTTGCAATACAGGGGTGATTATTGAAAATAGCATAAACTTTGATTGAATTAAATAATTTTTCTTGAATTAACTTTTTTAACTTAGCTTGTTGCAGTGCATACTGGTATTACTTTCTCAGTGAAGATGCATGCAATACTAATGAACAATTAGGTAATGTATAATTACACTGCCTGTCATTTGAAGCAAAGTTGTAAATAAAACAGATTATTCAATTGTTTTGCAGAAAAATACGATATTTCAGTCTTTCTACTTCAAATTTTTACATTTAATTCCATGTGTTACTTGCCGTTTCTCCAATTATTTGTGAAATTTACTAGCAATTTCTCCATGAAAATAGTTTAAAAGTAATTTCTACACCCATTTTTTGAGTGTGCATGTGCTGCAGCTTACTAGATTTGTATTGTCATCATTGTCAAATAATTGCTTGTCACTGTTATCATTTGTTGTCCAAAACTAAAATGAACCACCAAAGTGTGTTTTTACACTGGTTTTACCTGTTTTGTGGTCAATCAGGTGAAAATGTTGCATTTAATCAATTAGAAAAGCACAACAATCTCGTCAACGAGTCGCATGATTTTGAGGAATTACTGTATGCATGTCTGAAACGTGAGATCTTGCTGTGGCTGAAGTTTGTATTTAGTTTAAGCTAAAATACCAGCAATAGTAAAAGTAATTTGCTTGACAAAATTTATCTTTAAACACCTCAAAACCACAGACTTGATTCATAACTTGTATGTTCATTTGGAGGCTGTATATTCATGGCTGTATTGGAAATTAGAACCAGAGTTTGATGCACATGAATCAGTGTTAGAAATCAGTGCATTTCCTTGCATGTGCATGAGGGACCAAATGTGAAGAAATGAAACCTTCACACCTGTGTGCCTTAATGCATCTGTGTCCCACAGGGTATTTAAGATGTTCATTTTCATTGTTATGAATAATTTATTGAATGCACACTTATATGCATTTTGCATCTGCATATATTCATGGTTTTTGAGACTCAAGGCCACCTGCTACTCTCTTATGTTGACCTCCAGAAGCTTCTGGCATCTGTTTTTTTTTAAAGAAAAAATATGTCTTTTAAAGTGGACAAAAAGACTTTATTTGGCCTCTTTGAATTTTGAAGCCTTGAGGAGACAATTTCAATGCTAGTTCAGCTGGTTGATTGCCTGTCAAAAACCTCAGATGAGAATGTTTTCATTTCATGGAAGACTGGAAGAAAACACCACACTGAACATGCTAGCAACCACATAACAACACTCAAGTGACCTGCCACCACAAATAGCAGCACCCTAGTGACCACCCACAACCCCTAACAAACCAAATTGCAACGCCCTAGTGACCACCCACAACCCCTAGCAACCACATAGCAACACCCTAATGACCAACAACACTACATAGCAACACCCTTGTGAACACCCAAAACACATAGCAACAACCTTGTGACCACCCACAACCCCTAGAAACCACATAGCAACACCCTAATGACCAACAACTCTACATAGCAACACCCTTGTGAACACCCAAAACACATAGCAACAAACTTGTGACCACCAACAACCCCTAGCAACCACATAGCAACACCCTAGTGACCAACAACACTTCATAGCAACACCCTTGTGAACACCCAAAACACATAGCAACAACCTTGTGACCACCAACAACCCCTAGCAACCACATAGCAACACCCTAGTGACCAACAACACTACATAGCAACACCCTTGTGAACACCCAAAACACATAGCAACAACCTTTTGACCACCAACAACCCCTAGCAACCACATAGCAACACCCTAGTGACCAACAACACTACATAGCAACACCCTTGTGAACACCCAAAACACATAGCAACAAACTTGTGACCACCCAACAAACCCCTAGCAACCACATAGCAACACCCCAGTGATCAACAACACTACATAGCAACACCCTTGTGAACACCCAAAAACACATAGCAAACTACCTTGTGACCACCAAAAACCCCCTAGCAACCACATAGCAACACCCTAGTGACCACAACACTACATAGCAAACACCCTTGTGAACACCCCAAAAACACATAGCAACAACCTTTTGACCACCAACAACCACATAGCAACACCCTAGTGACCAACAACACTACATAGCAACAACCCTTGTGAACACCCAAAACACATAGAAACACAACCTTTTGACCACCAACAACCACACAATAGCAACACCCTAGTGACCAACAACACTACATAGCAACACCCTTTGTAGTAACACATAGCAACAAACTTGTGACCACCAACAACCCCTAGCAACCACATAGCAATACCCTAGTGACCAACAACACTACACAGCAACACCCTTGTAAACACCCAAAACACATAGCAACTACCTTGTGACCAACCAACAACCCCTAGCAACCACAATAGCAACACCCTAGTGACCAACAACCCTACATAGCAACACCCTTGTGAACACCCAAAACACATAGCAACTACCTTGTGACCACCAACAACCCCTAGCAACCACATAGCAACACCCTAGTGACCAAAAACACTACATAGCAAACACCATTGTAAACACCCAAAACACATAGCAACTACCTTGTGACCACCAACAACCCCTAGCAACCACATAGCAACACCCTAGTGACCAACAACACTACATAGCAACACCCTTGTGAACACCCAAAACACATAGCAACAACCTTTTGACCACCAACAACCCCTAGCAACCACATAGCAACACCCTAGTGACCAACAATACATAGCAACACCCTTGATGAACACTCCAAAAAACACATAGCAACAAACTTGCATTGACCACCAACAACCCCTAGCAACCACATAGGAGACACACGCCCAAGTGATCAACAAACACTACATAGCAACACCCATGTGAAACACCCAAAAACACATAGCAACTACCTTGTGACCACCCACAAAACCCCTAAGCAACCCACATAGCAACACCCTAGTGACCAAAAACACTACATAGCAACACCCTTGTGAACACCAAAAACACATAGCAACAACCTTGTGACCACCAACAACCACATAGCAACACCCTAGTGACCAACAACACTACATAGCAACACCCTTGTGAACACCCAAAACACATAGCAACAACCTTGTGACCACCAACAACCACATAGCAACACCCTAGTGACCAACAACACTACATAGCAACACCCTTGTAAACACATAGCAACAACCTTGTGACCACCAACAACCCCTAGCAACCACATAGCAACATTCCCTAGTGGACAGTAACAACACTACATAGCAAACCCCCTTGTAAACACCCAAAACACATAGCAACTACACTTGTGACCACCACCAAACAACCCCTAGCAACCACATACGCAAACACACCTAGTGACCAACACCACTAACACTACACAGCAACACCCTTGTAAACACCCCAAATAAACACATAGCAACTAACCTTGTGACCACCAACAACCCCTAGCAACCACATAGCAATACCCTAGTGACCAACAAACAACTACACAGCAAGCGCAAACACCCTTGTAAACACCCAAAGCACACATAGCAACTACCTCGATGTGACCACCAACAACCCTCGAGCAACCACATAGCAACACCCTAGTGACCAACAACACTACATAGCAACCCCCTTGTAAACACCCAAAACACATAGCAACTACCTTGTGACCACCAACAACCACTAGCAACCACATAGCAACACCCTAGTGACCAACAACACTACACAGCAAGGCAACACCACCTTGAATAAACACCCCAAAACACATAGCAACTACCTTGTGACCACCAACAACCCCCTAGCAACCACATAGCAACACCCTAGTGACCAACAACACTACACCCACAGCAACACCCTTGTAAACACCCAAAACACATAGCAACTACCTTGTGACCACCACAACCCCTAGCAAAACAACATAGGCAACACCCTAGTGACCAACAACACTACATAAGCAACCCCCTTGTGTAAACAACCCAAAACACATAGCAAATACCCCTTGTGACCACCAACAACCCCTAGCAACCACATAGCAACACCCTAGTGACCAACAACACTACACAGCAACACCCTTGTGAAAACCCAAAACACATAGCAACACCCTAGTGGCCACACACAATACCTAGTAACCACATAGCAACGACCTAGGGACCACCCACAGCCCCTAGCAACCCCAGAGCAATGCCATAGTGACCACCCATATCCCTTAGCAACCACACATATGGCATGCCCCGTGGTAACCACCCACCCTAGCACTACAACACCAGCATTAGCACGATGAGGCTCCGCTGGTGTATTCTTCAGGAGAATGTAGTTTTGTCATTCTGTATTGAACTGGAGTCTTGCTGTGCTGCTGCGTGAATCTACACTCAGCCCTGGTCCTTTTCTTTGTGCTCTTTGACAGCCGGAGGTTTTTTGTGTTTCAGTGAATCTCTGGGCTCTGCTGAATGTGTGTGCCCTGCTTTGTGTGGTGGGTCTCCGGCTTTACTGTAATAGGGTTATTTGTCCTGTTCCCGCAGGACTCATCCAGGGATGCCGTTAACCTTGATGCCGATGTGAAGCTCAGTGGGCTTCCCGGGGCCTCAGGGAGGTTCTGGTGATTCCTCTCTGTCCTTGTGTTATTCACTCAGGCCGTTCTCAAGGGGTTTACAACAGTGGAGGGCCATGTAGAAAAGAGGTTGTCCATGTTTATTATGAGCTTCTGATTCCACTGTTTTTTTTTTTTTTTATTTTAATAAATAATGTTTCCTCATGTCCTCTGCGAAGCTCCACAGATGTTTGAGGTTCAAGAACATTAATAAAAAGTAATTCCCTGCGATTACTGCTGAAACCTCCTGGAAAGTTTTTAGTTTTAGTTTTTATCTATCTATCTATCTATCTATCTATCTATCTATCTATCTATCTATCTATCTATCTATCTATCTATCTATCTATCTATCTATCTATCTATCTATCCTATCTATCTATCTTCTACGCTATCTATCTATCTATCTCTCTCTCTCTCTACAATATATATATATCTATATATATACTATATATATATATATATATATATATATACTATAGATACTTATATATATACTACCTATATATATAATTATCCCATCCACACACTGCCATTCAGATGTTTTGGGATCAGTAAAAATTTTTATGTTTTTTGCGAAGTCTCTTCTGCCTGTTTACCAAGGCTGAATTTAATTCAATCAAAAATACAAAAAAAACAGTAATATATTTAAAATATTATTACAATTTAAAATAGTTTGACTATATTGTAAAATGTAATTTATTTCTGTGATAATGACCAACACTGAATTTTCAGCATCATTACTCACAGTCTTCAGTGTCACATGATCTTCAGAAAATCACATTCTAATATGATGATTTGCTCCTCAAGAAACATTTCTGATTATTATCAATGTTAAAAACAGTTGTTCTGCTGAATATATATTTTTTGGGAACCTGTGATACTTTTTTTCAGGACTTCTTTGAGGAAAAAAAACATTAAAAAAGAACAGATGATTTTTCAAAATAGATATATTTTGTAATAATATACACTATCATTCGAAAGTTTTGGGTCAATACATTTTTCCTTCTTTTTTTAAAGAAATTAATACTTTTATTCAGCAAGGATGTGGTAAACTTGATAATGCAAAGAGTTAAATTGAAGACTTCCATGGCTGTAAATGTTTGTATGTGAACAGAGGTGAGTCTGCAGTGCATGTGGAGCCTGTGTTCAGGTCACTGTACTGAGATCAGCCTGTTAGCTCTGATCACACACCTGACGGCCGGAGAAGCATGCTGCAATTCACACACACAACCAGTGAAATATCAGCCCAGTGTGTGCCTGAGGTGTGTGTGTGTGTGTGTGTTAACATGTTACCATGCACACTTCTGACTCCGACAGTCTCTGTAGGGCTTGGATGACCCACTTACTGTCTCTCTCTCGCTGTCTTCCTCTTACCAAAATATTAGGAACTGTATATTTTTTGTGGGAAACTGTGATACATTTAAAATGTTTAGGATTCTTTGATGATAGCGAACGATGTCAGTATAAAGAACAGCATTTCTATCTTTGTTGCTCTCTCTCTCTCTCTCTCTCTCTCTCTCTCTCTCTCTCTCTCTCTCACTCACACACACACACACACACACACACACAATTATTTAGCAGCAGCCTCTAATGGCTTGCAGCAAGGCATGCTGGGAAACCCGGCCTAATACCGCTGCTGTAACCGCAGCCCCAAATGCACTACTGATGTGAAGTTGAAGTGTTCAGTAACAGAGATGACCATGTCTGGAGTTTATAGAGGCAAAAAAAAAGAGTGTTTGATGTGCATGTTATTTCTTTTTTTTAATGTTGCCTTTGATTCATCAAAAATGTAATAATTTGCTCATCTTCTAAAAACAACTTTTTTATCTGATGCGATCAAACTTTTTCCCCCCACTTTGTTGAAATCTCAGATATTTTGAATTTAGATATATATTCTAGATATACAGTGTTATATTTGAATTCGGCACACCAGAGAGACGAGAGATTTCTAGTTTGCTGTTAGTCTAAAAGTCTAACCATTGAAAGTGTCTGTTGCTGAAGTTTCTGTGATTAAATTACTCTCGCTCATGTTATATTATTTTCTGCTCTTGACAAACTTTAAATGAGGGTGACCACTGAATCTTCACGCTGTCAGGAGGATTGTGGATCTGATGCTTCTCCAGATTAGGCTGAGATTGATTCTGAGTCGATTTTTTTTTTGGTCTTCGTTTGCCAGCAGTCTGAGCGGCTAGAGATTATTATTGCATAAAATCAAATGAATTATATAAATTATGGCCAATGGGGGGGATGTTGTTTCATATCTATTCCTTTATACAAAGCACTCACAAACACACACACATAAACAAAGTGAATTTTTATATTGCCAGAGTCCAGCTTGGGTTTGAGTACTTTGAGTGCTCATATTATGCTCAGGCTTTGTTTTCCATCTCTTTAATTAAGTGGGGGTTGGTCTCATTTTGGGATCAGATATATAGAGAGTACCTGAATCTTTCAAGTAGAAATAGCAGATTGGTTTACGCATTACCAGAACAATTTGAATTGCATTATTTTTAAGGAACAGTTCAGAATAAATATGAAGATTTACTTACCCTTGTTGGTCTTCCATAAGCGCCAAAACTTTATGTCTTATGTGCAAACCTTTAAAGTTCAAACCTGATGTTGCAATGTTAAACATGGCTGATTATAATATACGAGTATGACTAAGATTAGTTAATGGAATAATTAAAATTGTGAAAGCGCTTTGTTTCATTCAAACAACTTTAAGCCAAAAAGTATTTTTTTTTTACAGTGCTTTATGATGGTTTTGACCTTTTTGTAAGACCTTATTTAAAGCCTTTATAACACAAAATAAAGGTATTCATGCATTATATATTTTTATAAAAAATTGTAACCAATGTTTAAATGCATTATAATATTTGAAGGTTTGTTTGTCAAGTGTTTTAATGCATTATACTTTCTATAGGTGTAACAGTGAATAGATTAGTATTATAATGTATTATAAATGTGATTAAGTAATTATTTTTAAGACATATAATGCAATTATATGGTGCATTAACAATGATAATTAATAGATTTAGAAACTCCTCTGTATAATGCATTTATCTACATAAAGGCTGCGTGGCAAGTTCAGCACTGCACAAGTGAACATCTTTCCTAAGAATTGCTCCACTTTGATTTTCCACTGAAGAAGTTGTATAAGAGGTGATTAACGAGTTTTGTCTTATGTATAGTGGCTTTGTCTCACCAATATGTGCGTTCTTGCATCTTTATCATCCATAACATTCAAAGATGAGACGTCCTATTTTGGATGTCTGCATCAAAATTAAATAAACAAAATTGAGTTTTAGATATTAAATATTATATAGTAAATGCAAGTGTCTACTTTAATGTTTCAGATAACTTTTGAGAAAATAAAATGTCAAAAATAGGGGTGAAACGAGGGTTCTATCATCATTCCAGGGTAACGTGTATGTGTGTATAGATAAAAGGATAACAGAAATGCTGTTTATTATGACCTGTAGTTATCGACAAGAATATACACAGTAAAAGAATAAGTGCTTACAGATTCGCGTCAAATGTTGTAAGTAATTAAGATGATTAAAAACTGACAAATTCTGACAAATGGGTATGTGGCAAAGATTGATAAAGGTATAAAATGACAATCTGTATTTTAAGGCATTTAAAGCATTATTGAACTTGAATGGTTTTGAAGCTTTAAATCCCTTTTCGTCTTTGTCCTTCATATCATAGTGTTGGGTACAGGGGAAAATGACTTTCAGGATCATTTTGGAGATTGATGTAATGAGTCACCATGTTATTCGATTTTAGGGGGGGGTTTCAATGTATTGATATTTTGGCTGTCGAGGACACTTTGATAAATCAATTTAGTAATTTAGAAAGGATAATCTGTGTGAGAACATTTCACCCCACAGTCGAACTCATAATAGCTTCTCCAGCAACAGCTGGTTAAAGATATGGTATAAATTTAACAGAGATATTTTAAATTAGTCGATAGAAATTCAATTAGAGATAGATGGGTTTCGGTTTGGCCTCACGTTCGAACCCCAGAACCTGAAGCTGTAGTTTAAAAATCTTGTTTGTGGTTTCTCACTACAGAACTGAATGAGGTCGCAGCAGCCGTTCGTAAATTCTTCCTTAACTGCAATGTATTGGCCTTCGGTTCATTTGGTTGCCGGCCAAGTTACAGGCCAGTACTTAACTTGGTAGACCATTTGTGCTTAACGCAAGACACAAAAGAACATTTCTGTTCAATGTAGGGACAAAAAAAACCTTTTTCTAAATATCTTTGTCACAGGTTTGAAATGGCATGAAGGTGAGTAAATGAGGACAGAATTATCATTTTCGGCTTAGCTATTCCTTTAACTAAATGTGGAGACTATTGATGTTGGTGCTTCTTTTTGTTTTTTCCTTTTTTCTTTCAATATACACCTACCCAACTTTCTGTTTTAATAGGAAATATGTCAATAAAGGAAATAAACCTCTACATGTCAAGCCTTTACATACACTCCAAAAAAAATAAAAAAATAATAATAAATAAAAAAAAATGCTGGGTTGTCAAATATGGACTAACCCAACTTTTAGGTTTAAAATTTAATTGGTTAGTCCATATTTGCACCAAAGTTGGGTTGAAACAACCCAGCGTTTTTTAGAGTGTAAGTTCAATGAGAATAATAAATATCAGAAATACAGTATTTTTCTGGAATGTCATGGTTTTTTATCATCTGAAAAAGTGACTTTTTGAGGACAAGCACATAAAAAATGATTTTGCGCGATGCTGAAGCCGGTATGAATGACAAGGGTAGATATGAAAAGTGATTTTTGCCGAATGAATGAGGTATTTGGGCGTTTTTTATAAATGTTTTTTATCATGAATGCCGCTTTGATATATGTTTGTCACATAAACTCCCTCCCAGTGTGTCATGCCGTAAATAAAGTAATCGCCATTAAGTGACAAGATGAATATCCACATTACAGGTGGAATCAGACAAGATTTGAGAGCTTTAGGTCAGTTTTGCTGAGTATCAACATTCACTCCTTCATGACAATGAAGTCATCCATGCCTGAAACTATAAGGAACAGGTCCAATGAACGTGAAGGCTGCTAGAAGTGCATTCAAGACAGAGATACATGAGCCCGAGAAGTGATGATCGATCAAAGGCCTCTTATACGAGTAACAAAAGGCTCAACGGAAAAGAGCATTTCAGGAATAGTTTCTGTAAAAGATCTTGTGGCAATTGGATATTGTGTTGTTATGTTTGATGTTTGTTGTTTCTTTTGTATTTTGTAGTATTGTATTATATTATTGTATTATAAAAATACAATGAATAAATGAATAAACATCACTTAATTTAGCTTAAAAAAAAATGGCATCTTGGGAACATTTTGCAGACAGGGTAATCTTTAGTAAGGCTGTATAGTTGTACATCTGTATATAGTAAATAGTATATAATGCACAAAATGTGACTTTTTCCCTGAATGACATCATAAAATCATAACACACATCAAGTGTACGTCTTTGTAAAAAGTAGTTCATTGAAAGTTCATTGTACTTGTTCTACAGAAGATCTGATTGTATTAAGCTGAGCTTAAACTGACTGAGTTGCAGTAGATTTCTAGTTCCCAGCACAGGTTAATATGGGGACAGATGTGTGTCTAATGTTCTGTTATGTCGGGTTTTACAGGGGTTTCTGTTTTGTAGGTGTCACCATTGTTGTGTGAAGAGTAGAGTCTAGTGTGGTTAGTTTGAGGATGGCCTGCACAACTTTAAGATACCAAGTCTGTTTTTGCCAACTGCCAAAACCCCTAAAAAAGAAGAAGAAGAGGTATGCTGCATGTTGCTTTACTATATTCATACGAGTATCTGTGATAGTTAATCATTTTCATTTCACTGTTGGGTTTTACAGTGCCTAATGCTCTACACCTGGACTGAGTTGTAAAGCACTGCTGCCGCAGCCGGCCTCAACTCTTTTACTATTTCCCAAGGTTAAAGAGTCGGGTTTGTGTTTGTGGTGTATGTGAATTTTGTCACACTGCGGTGAAGTGCACTAGAGAAGCATAATTAGGCAGGTTCCCACAGAGGCAGAAATTTCCTCTCAGCGAGTCACAATATTATGAGCGTCTCCCCGCAGGCTGCTGCAGTGTGTTCTGATAGTTGCTTCCCTAATCAGTTTTTTTGTCAAAATGAATGCCTGAATACTGGCACCTTTCTCTCCCACTCCTGAGAAAACTGTGTCTCTCTGGCTCTCGTTTCACTTCACTGTCATTATCAGAACGTTCTTTTGGGACCCGAATGGCGATAATGTTGAAATGTTGGTCAATATTCTGACATTCTGTTTCTCGGTCAGTGTTGTTTTTTTAGTGCATTCCTGTCAAAGAAACATACTTAAGAATAATGGCATCATTCATTTACGTTTATACATTTGCTTTTATTAAAAGTGACTTATATTGCAATCAAGCTCTACATTTTTATCAGTTCATGCACGTAGACTTCCAGTCAAAATGATAGACCTACTCATTTTAAAATGTGGACAATATGCATAATAAAAAGTCATGAAATACTGCAACTGCTAACTATAGATAAAACGGAGGACTTTCAGATTTATTTATTTTTTTAATAATCCTTCAATGGATAACTGGAAGCTCAGGAATCTCCAAAAGAAAAAAAAATAAATAAATAAAACATCAGTTGGAAGAAACATGAAGAGCTGGATGAGAGAAAACTTAAATCATGTACATTAGGAACACATGCAGCTAGGTAATATACTAATTTGAAATGCAAATAATACATTTACTGTACATTTACATATGCATTTAGCAGCGACGCTTTTATCCAAAGCGACTTACAGTGCATTCAGGCTAACATTTTTTTTTTTCCTAACATGTGTAAAATAAAAAATTATATATACAATTATTTGGTAATATAGCATGAGAGAAATTAAAACATATGGGAACACGTAACTTGTTTGTTGAAAAAGCAACTTGGACTGTAAATACTGTAATATTTGAAATTATTTAATATTTTTTGCAGTTTGTCTTGTTGCTACTCTGGTTTTTACACTGTAATAGACTGTTTTTCTTAGCAGCAGCTTGGTACTGTATATAAGTATCATTACACATTTTAAATTCAAATCAATATTTTAAGTCCATGTGTTTATTTATATGGTAAGTAGCCATATAATAAGTGCAATAAGAAACACAAAATGCTGCATGAGAGAAAACTTAAAACGTATAGGAACACAATGCAACTAGGGCATAGAAAAAGTGACTTTGATTGCAAAAAATTATTTTGCAGTTTTTTTTTCTTGTTGCTAGACTGTTTTTATGCAGTATTGGGCTGTTTTTTCTTAGTAGTCTACAAGTATGATGAAGTGTTTTTAAATCAAATCAGATTTAAGTTCAGTATGTTTATTTATTTGGTACCAGTAGCCTTATGTGCAACTAAGAAACACACAAAATAAGGAGGAGAGAACTTATACATTTCACTAGTCCATAGAAAAAGTACCTTGGACTGCAAAATAATATATGCAATTATTTAGTAAATTTTTTTTTTGCACTTTGTCTTGTTGCTGGGCTGATTGTTTATGGCTGTGGAATGGACTGTTTTGTTTTATTAGCGGCATTCAAGATTTTAGGTCACAAGCAAACACATTAAGTCAGTGTGTCAAAACCTTCGCTCGCTCTTCTCTCTTTCTGTCGCTCATGAAGACGATGTGTTGTGTGTGATGACGTTGTGATTACTCTGTGTTTGTATGTGCGGCTCTCCAGATCTGCAGCTGATGGATTGTGCGGGTAATGGCCCCTGACGACGACGAATGTGTGGGTGATTTCTGAGATCTGTGTTTGTCATTGACGTGTTTCTTTAAAAAATGAATATCTCAGCTGCTTCTCCTAGACAGCACTGGCATTAGATAGGAGAAATAAATGAATAACTTTAGCTTTTTTGTTTCTGAGATGTTATTTTTTTGTCATTCAATTTTAGTTAGTTTTATAAGTTTTAGTAATTTGTTTTGTTGTTTTTTTTTTTTTTTTTTTTTTTTGTTTTTTAATATGTCTATACAGCGTTTATTTTCATTTTATTTGCTTTGTTATGTTAGTACATCAGGTTAAACTAAATGTTTCCTTGGCAACTAGCTGAAAAAATGAAATACATTTAAGCTTTTTGTATATATTTTGATTGATTTTATTTTACTTTATTATTTTTTAAGAATGATTTTCTTTATGGTTGTATTTTTACTTTTAGTTAACTATAAAACCTTGAATTAGCTTTTATATTTTATATTTATACTGAAAGTGTTTTTCAGTTTTTTGGTTTATTATTATTACTATTTTATTATTTTTTACATTTTGATATGTGCTTTTTCATTTTTTAGATAGTTTTCTGGTTTTACATAGATTACTATTTAAGTTAATCATTATTCTATTTCAGTTCAGTTGCTTTTATTTATAGTTTCCAGAATGTTAGTATCTTTTCTTTTAACTTATTTTGTTAATGACAAGGCAACAGTTCTAAATTCTAAATACAATATTTATGTTTTTCTAAATCTAATATTTATAAACATATTTTATTTCAGCTTTATTTTCAATTAACAAGTAGTTTTAGATTTTGGTTAACAATGAATAACCTGCTTGAAATGCAGAGGAGCAGAAAGCCAGATCCGTTTCTGACCCCTCAGGAGACTGTTTCAGGTCCTTTTCAAAATGAGTCTGTAAGTGAGATCATTAAACAAGAGTGCATTACGGCAACAGCGTGTTATTAAATATTGAAGCAACTCCGTTTAACGGAACCTGTTTGCATGATGAACGCATTCACCTTGAAAATGTGTCGTTCCTCATTATTTCCATGAATTGATAGAACTGGGTGAATGGGTACACAGAATAGACGTCCATGAATGAAAGTGCTGGAGGAACATGTTATTGCTCAGAGGTTATGTCTCAAACAACTGAGTCAATAACAGTGCCGCGCTGTGTCCTACTCTGTTAATGTGAATAGCAGCTCAGATCATTTGATGATTTCGAAAAAAGAAGTCAAGTGCTATTGCTAACAAAGGCTGCATTTATTTGATCTAACAATACATTAAAAACTGTAATACATTATGAAATAATACATTAAATTTTAAATAAGTGCTTTTTTTATTTGATATCTTTTTACAAATGTATTTATTCCTTTGAAGAAAGGAAAAGTTGATGAGTCACACATAATAATAGAAAAAGAACAAATTGTCCTGTGGATTTTGTACCAAAAAAACTCACCATCTTCTATTCAATTATGCTTAAACTCCTAAACCAGATAATGTGTAAATCACATGTAAACACATTTCAAACACGCGACTATCAGCAATTATGAGTTAAAGATCATACAAACTGTTTCAGCAAAGTATAACACTACTAAAGAAGTCTTTTCTGCTCTTTAAAAATATACAGGTACCAAACTAGTGGCCAGGGTCTATATATGAATCTATGTTAAAAATGTAAGTTTATTTCTGTGATCAAAGCTGACATTTCAAGCATCATTACATCCTCTTCAGTGTCGTACACTGACATCTTCAGAAATCATTCTAATATGATGATTTGCTGCTCAAGAAACACTTCTGATTATTCTCAATGTTGATGAAAACACAGTTTTTTTGTGCAATGCACTTTATTTTTCAGGATTCTCTGATGAATAAAACGTTCATTTATTTGAGTCTTTTGTAACATAAGTGTATTTACTGTCACTTTTGTTGAGTTTGAAATTGAGAGAAAGCTAGCAATGAGTTATAAGCGAATAGTGAGAAGACAGGAGCTTGTATAAGTGTACAGTCTGGTACTGTAATGCTATTGTTTTCTGTCTCACACAGAACAACACCAGAGAGGAGAGAGACAGAGTTTGTGTCTTGTTCAATAGCTCTCTATAAATGCCAGCAGGGATGAAACTCTCGCTTTGCTCTCTGGCAGACAACGCCCGGCTGTACTGCGGACCGTCTGGGGGTCTTGTGATATTCCTCTGACGGTTTTACTAGCATGTTTTTTCTCTGCTCTTTTGCTTTTTTTGTCCTCCTTTCTCTATCTCTTATCAAAAAATGTATTCCCTTTTCCTCTCTGTCTTTTCGTATCCAACACAAGTTGCTGGCATGCCTGTGTGCTGCTGTAGAGCAGCTAAACCCTTCGTCTCCAAGAAACCTTTTCTCAACAATGTGAAATATATGCTTGTGTGTCCATTAGATTTTTCTGACTAGTTTTTACTTCTTTGTTATTTCACACCCAGACGTGGATGTGGTGATGTCAAATAGAACAGAAGGTGAGTTACACAGCACAAAAAATGTGTTCTTAATTAAATAAAATGCATCAAAGTTACCAGAGAGGAGATAGTAGAAACCTGATTATTAAGTGTTTTTAGGCGAGTGTCGTAAAGCATGATACTAACAATGTTCTCTCTAACTAATAATCATACACCTGCACAACAAAAGATCTCAGTCCCACAAGTTTGGGGACTTAAATAAAAAGATTAACTGCAGAAATGGTTACATGCAAAATTTTTCTCTCGGCAATTCTGACATTCTCTTCCCGAAACTGAGAGATAAAACTTGCAATTGCGAGAGATAAAAGCTTTGATGATAAGTTGCAATTACAGGTTTTTTTTATTTTTTTTGCGCGTGGTGGAAATGTTCTTCCAGAGAAGACAGATATTATGGAAAATGGTAGAATAATTTTTCTCAATTTTCTTTATTGTCTTTTACTGTATTTTTGGTCAAATAACTACAAAGTTTTTTGAGCATATTGCGCCTGATTTGAAAAAACATGCCAAATAAAAATCTTAGACAAACCCAACGTTTTTTTTTTCTACTTGAAAACTAGGTATGTGTCAACTTTTGGCTGAAGCTGTTTATAATAGTTATCTAAAAAAACGATGTGTTACTGTATTTACCTGTTGCTGCGTTGGTTGATGCATGTTATACAATGACGATTTGAAGTGAGACCTAGCCAGATTGTTTACTCTTTTTTTTTATAATGGATTCAGAGATTGATTTTTACCTATAATATAACCCAGACCTTTCTTTTAGGAGACTTTAAAAAAATCACCATTAGAGATAATAATGCATTGTTTCAATTTTAATGTAAGTGGTTGTGCATGACATGAATTTTATAAGTTCAGTCTACACTTTTATTTAAGTTGGAGTATTCTTTCTTCAGAGAAGTCGAACCGAGGTCGCTATTTCCTGCTCGTCTGTCTGGTGAGACGTTTGAAGGCGGGAAGGTTGCCTTAAGAGTGTTCATATAATCTTAGTATGTTGTGGGCGTGATTGTCGAGCGTTGACTCAGCCTCTCACTTTAATGACGACGGTGCACGACAGGTTCTTAGGCGGTAAAACAACCAGCGACACCAACAAGTTCTGTCCGGACCCACGTGCACAGAGGAGCGACACCTCGAGTGCCTTGACGCAGTGGGGCTTACTGCGTAATGCGGGGCAAGGGGTCAGACCACGCGACCCCCTCAGCGTGCGCCGCCGATCCCCACCTAGGGTTTCAACCCCCGCTTCCCTCCTGCCCCGCGCCTGTTATGACAGCTATGGCTGCAGGTAGCAAGACCAGTAAATGGTTAGCTAGAGGGTTGTGTTGTTGCCGGAAGGCAGAAGAACATGGTGCATCTGGGATACCGGAGAATACTGAGTGGTTTGCTACAGGCGCAAGAGAGGGTCAGATTTTAGCAAAGGTTACTATGTGGTTCTGTTTCTCTCAGAGCTGCATTAAAAATGCTGGGAGGAAAGAGTAATATGTTCTGCGTAGATTTGTTTCGGAAGTATAGTACTGACGTTTAGAGAAACGCGTTACCGTGGATTCATAATGATTTCTACTCTTGCTAACCCGTTCATTTTTCTTATTTTTATATTACTTACTTTAGGTCCACCACTGCTTCTTTTGACAGAATGTGATGAGTCGGTTAGCTACACCTCACCTATCAATGTAAGTTGTTTTTTTGCTTACTAGAAGTCATATGAAGATATGCGAAGTGGTTGCTCAAGTTGAATCTTTCTGCATAGAAGTTGTACGTCGAAAACAGTAACGCGAGAAAGTTCCACACGGCATGAACGTGTAGCAATGTTTAGTGTTGTTTTGTCAATCAGTTCCTAGGGTGTTGATACACGTTCCTAAGTAGTGATAGTGGTTTTTTCTGCCGGCTAAGGGTGGCTGCCTGATAACAGACCACCACAACCGTCCCTGTGGTGTGAATATCTTCTCTGTGCGTGTGGGTTCTGGTTGGATTGGTAGGGTCGTGGACGTCTCTGGTCTGGGCCATTTGGTTGTGTGTTTTTCTCTTTGCATTCTTCTATTTTTGTTAATCCGGTTTTTTTGGGGAACAATCAAGAGTGGTTGATTGTTGTCGTTGCTGTAAAGTTTCCAGGGTTTTCTGGACCCCAAGAAAGAAATCCTAAGGAGCTCAATCATATCCCATAAACTTTTCTCATGATCATTAATGTTTTTACCATATATTTTCTCCGTTATATTTATCTCTGTGATAGACATGTCGTATGCTGTTTTATCATTTAATCATGTTATTTTTTAAGTGCTTGATATTTAGTAATTTAAAAAGTTAAAAAAATCGGATCAAATGTAAGAACATATAGAAGAAGAAATATCTATGCACGTGTCTGTTGTTCCTTTATTAAAACTAAATATAAGCAACAAATACTATGAATTTAAAAGTGTTTGTTTTTTTTAAATCTAATAGTTTTAAGGTGTGTAGAGCTGTATGATCGGTTAAGCTTCACGCAGGGTCGAATAGCACAATCACCGTTCATTTTATTGCGCTCCGGCCTATGTGACCAGCTTTTTGAAGAAGTTAAAGAGTAGATAGCGGAAGTGCTAGATAGATTTGCAGCATCCAGAGAGGCCTGTGAGTTCAATTTTCCAGCATGATTTGGACCTTCCCACACTTTGCCCAAAACCAAATAACCAACCAAAGTTTAAACCGTTTTTTGTTCTTGTGTGTATTTAACCGTAGGCACCATGGGTGTTTTGGGTCTCTGTTGTTTGTGCTTGACTGGCCGCCCAGTGCAACACCTCACCCAGACCCTCTCCCGAGCCGTAAACCCTGAACTACCCCCAATTTTTTTTTTTTTTTTCAACCAATGCCCCCCCTGTTGAATCCGACATGGGGCTTATCATCTTGCGATTTGCGAGTTCCGAAGTCAGAATGCGAAAGAAAATCGTGCAAAGTAAAAAAAATTGCGGTTGAGGTAATTCGTGTTTGCCTAATGGTTTTATTGTGAGACAAAATTTTTTTATTTTTTTTATCATAATATAAATATCATCGAAAAATTGAGAAAACCTAATGGATGCGACCAAAAAAAATAGAGATGTCTTGCACAGTTAGGACTCCAAAGTCAAGAAGTGAGTTAAAATTTCGATTCCATTCGAAGCGCCCTAACTCAGTGTCTGTTTCCGTTTTTTTTAAGTCAAGGTACACCCTGCAATTCCTTAGTTTCTATTAATATGCTATAAAAGGGCTGCAACTATCCCAAGCAGGTTGAACTGACCCAACACTGCCGACACCCTTTGTCGGTATCTGTGATTGATTAATGTTACAATTCCCCTAGCCTAGTTTATTTCCTTGAACCAGCCAAGTCACTACCGCGAAGAGCATGAGCAAAACGAAAGAAACTTTTTACCATCTACATCAAGACACGACACAAATTTATGTTGAATAAGGACTGTTTAGCTTTGCCGACAACCAAAATCCTGGATTCACCTCCATTCCACGCCCGGAATTTGAAGCGGGCATAAGGGCAATATTTTGATTAGTTTATCGTGTGTATGCACATTTGTTTTAAAAAAAAAAAAACAAGCAAAACAAACAGGGCACTCACCGTTTCTTTAATCATGAAGTTAGTATACGGCCTGTCATGATAGTGTCAATAGTAAAATCTAGCTTTGCATAAACATGTTCACCTGTTTAAAAAAAAACACGCAAAAAAAGAAATCAGTAACTGGAGCAAATTTAAAAATAAGCCCCTAATATTTAGCATCCTTGATATAAATACTAGCATGCTGAATACACTTAAATAAAATTATCAATCATTAGTATCTCTCTGAGTCTCACTCTAGCAGGTTGTAGACGGCTTGTCAGCACCACAGGAGATAATCGCACTGACTATCCATCTATCGGCACAACCCTCAGTGGTATAACCCATTCATTTGATTTATGTCATTCACAAAGCTTGATTAGCCTGAGTGAGTTTTTCATTCCCTTTTTTTCATTAAAGTCATTAAGTAACAGTTTGTACCTGTGATCGGTTGTTTTTCTATTTTTATATACTTACACTTTCAGCAACTTCAAAGCAATTGTAATGAGTATAATAAGATTCAGGTGTGTGTGTGTGATTGCTTGGTGTGATTAGCGGTAGTCTTGTTAAATGCTGATAAATTTGGAAAACGTTTTTTTGCATTAAATATAATAATAATAATAATAATATAATAATATAATAATAATAATAATAATTAATCAATAAGAATATTAATACTTAATTAATAATCATAATAATAATAATTAATAGATCAAATAATGCCCAGGCAAGTCATTATTAATGATTAAACTATTTATATAATAAAATGTAAGAGCTATACTAATATGATCAATTAATAACCAAATAATAATACATTGTTATAGGGGCAGCCAAGCAAAGCAAGCAATACATTAATAAATATAAGTAATATAATAATTTTGCAGTATTCTGAGGCAAGCCAAATATAATATTACACTACAACTAATAATATACTACTAATCAGCAATAAAATTTATCATATAGTCAGCTAATAATATATATTAATAATTTTGCATTGCATTATAATCAATAATGATTGAATAATATTTTTTATTTTGCCAGCCATTACCACCATTACCTCATACACTAATAAAATTATAAATACGAAGAATTTGGGAAATTAGGAATTATTAAGCAAAACAACAACAATAATAATAATTATTATTATATTATGACAGTTCGTTATTCATTAATGTAATTGTTTTAGATATTAAAATTTGTATACTATTATATATAATATTATCACTTACTATTAACTACTTATACTATACTAATAATACATTTTATCAGGTCAGTCATTCATATAATATAATTATTATTGTGCAATATTCTCATAATAAGAACAATAAAATGTTGTTTGTTGTGTTAACTTATTAGTTATTATATAGTTAAGTGTAGGAAAAAAATCTAATTTATTTGGCATATCTCTTGAAAGTCGTTCTGGAAGTATAGGACTACTGCTTTACTGTTAAAATTATTGTATTTTTTCCAAAATTTAAGTTTATTTTCATATATTTTTTGATTTGTGTCTTTGGAACATCATATTATAGGCCCCCTGGTTAGAGACTCTGGAGGGTTTTCTAGTTTATGTAGGATAGAGAAGCTATTGTGTACAATCACAGGGTTCTTGAACTCTTTCCAGGAATCAAACCATCATCAAGGGGTACCAGTTCTGAGCTTTAACACGGAAACACAGCACATATGTAAGGCGCTCATTATCTGGCTTGACCTTTTAAAAGTTCAATGATTCGTGATTTGGTTCTCAGCTCTGTCTATGGTGATGGATGGTAATAACTTCTCCCTGTGGAAAAAAGAAAAAAAGACAGCAATGTCATATATGGATTTAAAATGTCTCATCATCCATCATCATCATCATCATCATCATCATCACTGTGAACACAGAGTTTAAACAAACCATATGTGTCCCGGATGTTTTAGCGATGTCGAGGAGGGGGGCGTCAATTGTTGCTCTCACCACAGCGATGTGATGAGTTGGGGGGCTTATATTTAGATGTCGTGTTTAAAAACCACCAAAGGCACGCTGACGGGTCGTTGTAGCTGCTTTTATGGAGAATCCAGATACAGAGTCAGGCTGTAGGTGGGCCCTGAAACTCCACGCCTCTCGTTGTTCTTCAAAACATGGCAAGCTAAAGCTCATCGTCATCTGTGGTTATGTATGCACTCCAACAAAAAACAACTGATAAAATAGAATAATTCATTTTAGAAGGCGGTTAGTTATAGAGTTGGAAGTTAGTTTAGTTTATGCTGAACGGAATCAGTTTCAACCTCAAAAACATCCTACAACAGGACAAAATATGTTTTTTTTTTAATTGAAAATTGATGTAGAACATTTTGCCTTGGGCAAATAAATAAAAGACATCATTCAGCAAAGTTTGGATATTTTATTTATTTTATTTTATTTTTGATAAATTATGTATTTTTTTTTAAAAAATATGCGGACATTAAAAAAAAAAATAAATGGATTTCTTAAAATAAATAAATACCTAAATATTCTAAAAGCTTTGAAGGGGATCCCATAAGGATAATTGATATGGCTTTACACATAGTAATTAATAAATACTTTATTATATGTTGAATATCGATGATAAATATTGATTATAAAATGGGGTGTGATTTGTGTCTAAGCTGGGACACCTACTAATAACTATATTCACCCCTAGGTGCTACCCAAAAAAAAAATCTTTATAACATTAAAAAAGAAAAAGAGAAAGAATACAGGTTGGAATGATATAAGGCGTGAGTAACAATTTTTATAGAAAAATCTTATGGTAACTGTGGGATGAACGTGAAAAATGTGTTGATATTAGTGGGTAAAAGCACAACATTTTTTGTCTTAATCAATTTAACTTGTTTCTTACAATAACAAATTGTCGGACTAGATTTTAGCCTTTGAAATAAAACCACGTTTGGGGTTGTTTGGGACTTTTAAATCAGATTTTTCAGAATGTATCAGCTGAGACTTGTTACAATCAGTTATAAAGCATGCTTGAAGTTAATTAGATAATGCATTCAGCTATAAAGATTATAAAAACATTCTTTATTTACATTTTAGATGGTCAGAAAAACAAGGCTATATGTGTTTAGTTTTTTTTGCCGAAGTTGGTTTAGTGTCATGTGGTAGTCAGTATATGAGTATGTTGTGTGTCTATTGTAATGCACTTATGAATGGTTAGCCCTCTCTGGTTCAGATTAAATATTGCAGGTTGTGTTCCAAATACAGGACAATACGCTGCGGAGCCATTTGCTTATCGAGTTGAGCCAGCTTTGTTCAGACATGCTTGCGTGGGCTCTTGTTTCTGGCATCTCTGGTGCTTCAGCTCAGTTAAACGAAAAACTGCTGGGTTGATAGAGCACAGATACAGAGTTATGGGAATGGGACAAAGTGATTTTTGTTAAGGGTTGTGCATAGCATTTTTTTCTAGAAGCACAGGCACAGGCTAAATTCTAGCATTACAGGGGGACAGTTCACCTGAGATCTCTGGTACGAACTTAAAGGAACAGTTTCACCCAAAAAATGGGGTCATTGCACACTTGCTCAGAACTGATCCTCTGCAGGGAATGCGGTGCCGTCAGAATGAGAGTACAAACAGCTGATTAAACACATCACAATAACCCACAAGTTATCCACACCACTCCAGTCCAGCAGTTAACATCTTGAGAAGCCAAAAGTTGCGATTTAGGAACAAATCAAATATTAAGAGTTTAATTCCCAAACCGTTGCTTCTGGCCAAAAAGTCCATAATCCATAATAACGTTTCCCTCCAGTAAAAAAGTCCGTTTTCTACTGTCTCTCACATCAAAAATCCACCCACATATTTTTTTAGAGCTTTTTTGGCTTGTAAACGGTGCTTGATCTGTGCAGATTTCTTCCTGATTCAGACCAGACTGCTTTTTCTCTGGAGGAAGCTTTATTATGGATTATGGACTGCTTTTTTGTAACGGTTTGAAGATAAAAACATTCAGTGATGGATTGTTTCAGCTTTTTCTTCTCCAGATGTTAACTGAGGGACTGGAGTGGTGTGGATTATTGTGATGTTTTATCAGCTTTTTGGACTCTGATTCTGACGGCACCCATTCACTGCAGAGCAAGTGATGAAATGCTACTTTCTCCAAATCTGATGAAGAAACAAACCTAATCTCGTATAGCCTGAGGGTGACTTTTTTCATATTTGGGTTAAAAAATATATTTCTTGAATAGATGATAGACCTACACTCTACGTGGATTCGTGTTTAAAAGGCTTCCTTTCATCAGTCTCTTATTTTTGTGTTGAACAAACCCCAAAAGATTTATAAAGGCTGGTTTTAAATACTATCGGGCCCGTCCCCACTCCCCTTTTAAAAAAGTTTTATTTTGCCTTAATAAGAAACTGCTTTTCTGAAGTTTAATTATTCTCCAGGTGGGTTTAACAATAAAACCCCATTGCAAAGCAAACGGCCTGATTTTAAATGTCTGTTAAAATAACAATAGTTATCATCCATCAGCAAAAAATTTTAAATGATTGTTGGATTTTTTATTGCCCAAGTTTTGTTAAAGGAAAGAGCGTGAGAGGGCACAGTAAAAACATCCTGAAAATTTAAATTACCAGTAA
The DNA here is from genome assembly GCF_018340385.1 of Cyprinus carpio. Classification (NCBI taxonomy): domain Eukaryota; kingdom Metazoa; phylum Chordata; class Actinopteri; order Cypriniformes; family Cyprinidae; genus Cyprinus; species Cyprinus carpio. The sequence continues at coordinate 54,914 of NW_024879334.1, forward strand.
TGAAAACAAAAAAAGTAAGGGTACAGAAGTTAATTTAAAAGTCAGAATGTAATGATTTGGCAAAAATGATTGAAAAGTTCGCGTTTAATTGTTTTAATTAAAATCAAATAAAATAGCACATTTTTTTTTGCCTCTTTTACCATTTTTTTGATTAAATCATACAAGTGGATAAAACCCTGCTTTTTCCCCAGAGATCCATTTTACTCGTAAAAAAACGGGGGCCCAAAAGGGAAAAAAGGAATAACAAATTTTAAAGGTTTTAAAAAAAAATTTATTTATTTTTTTTTTAAAAATGGAGTAATATGCTAAAAATTCGCTTTGCATCCCAGGAAAAAATTCATTTTAAACATATTTAATAGAAAAACGCTTTTTAAAAATTGTAAAAATATTTCGGGGTTTTTTTAATTTTTTATTGTATTTTTGTACAGTAAAAACACAAAAGGGGGGGAAAAATTGCAGCCAGGTGGCAGAAGAGACTTCTTTCAAACACTCAAAAATTTTTGGAAATAAAAATTTTTTTTTATTATTTAATTTTTAAATTCCACTTTATTTATTTGATGAGCTTGGCGCGGTTTAAGGACATTTTGGGAAAAGGAAAGATCATATAGTGAAAACATGTGATCTGAGGGGTCGGGGGTCAAACTAAAGTTTTTTAAAATGTTAAGAGGAGGTTTGTTTAGTTGTTTTAAAATAAAGTGAGCGAGTGAAAACAGCACCGATTTTTACCCTGTATGGAATTACCGGGGACAGATGGCGTGAGGCCTGCGCTTTGTTCGAACAGGCGCCAAACTCACAATTTAACACATTATCATTCACTCTGCGTTCAGGCCCCCGAGCAAGATCATAACATGGGGGTTTTTTAAATTTGGGTTACAGGCAAATTTGTGTCCGGGTTTGGTTTTTGTGTTTGGATGATTGAATGTTTTAATGACTCTTTTTATATGGTCAAATGTTATTAAATACGTTCAAAAGTTAGGGGTCAGCAAGATTTTTTCAAATAATGGTTTTTTTTTAAAAAAATGCAAAAATGATAAAAAAAGTCAAAAAAGACATTTTAAAGTGGCGAAAGATTTTTTTACAAATAAATGCTATCCCGTTTCCAAAAAAATATAAATCAGCACAGTTTTTTTAAAATTGATAATTCAAAATTTTTCCGAGCAGCAAATCTCATTTGAAGTTTTCTGAAGATCAGTGCACTGAAGACTGGAGTAATGTGTGAAAATTCAGCGTGATAAGGAAAAAATTAATTCTAACAGTTTTTATTGTTTTTTTCAGAAAAACTTTTTTTTTAATACATTAAAAAAAAAAAAATTACCTACCTAAAATAATTTTAAATTCAGAAATAGTGAAGCAATTTTTTTTTTTTTCTTATTTTTTTAAGCCCAAGAAAAGATTTTAAGAAACACATAAATTTAAGAAAACAAAAAAAAATAAAAAAATAATAATAAAAAAATACATGATACATACTAAAAAAAAATAAAACTAAATTATAAATATTAGATATTTTTATAAACAGAACCCTTCATACAGTGGGCCTGCTTTATTTAAACAGTGGAAATGTTCAAAAACCTTTTCAGAGATTATTGTTAAAATAAAAATCCCTGGATTAAAAAACATGTGCAACTAGCCCCGGTCCCCATAAAAGTTTTCATTACCCAAAACATGCCCCCACTATAGCGTCTCCCCTTTTAGCACCTTTTGGATTGGCACCGGGCCCCGATCGGGGACATTGGCGTCCGCCCCGGTGACAGATTTGGCAGAGATTGAAAAGGGGAAGGCGAGCCTGTGCATTAAAAAAGGAAACGATCCAGGCTGCGAGTGTTGAGGTCGCGCCGAGGATCCCACAGTCTCGGGCCAAAAAACCCCCCTGAACCACCGGTAATAGTGTGAACAGAGCTTCAGGAACAGCTTTAGAAAGCGGCCCCTGTTTCAGCTGAACTGGCCCCCATGTGATCTGTGAGACAGTTAACACTGTAAATCCAGCTACATGGATTTGGGTTTGAAAGTATTAGTACTGGGTTTTGCTGATTCGAACATTATTTACCCAAAAATTCTGTTACAATCATGTTTGTATTGTAGTGTGTGAATTGTTTCCAGTGACTAATTTTGGGCGTAAAAGAAACCTGTCGCCTTCGACTTTCTAAACGGTTTAAAACCCCCAAAAGCTTTTCAAATATGTATACGGTTTTCAAATTTGGGTGAGCTTGTCAAATTCCTTTGCTTTTTCACAGTTAAAAAAAAAATTTTTTTTTTTTTTTTTTTTTTTTTGGGTTTTTTTTCATTTTTTAAACTTAAAAAATCATAAAATTGTTAGTATTTTTTTTTTCTAAAAATTTTTTTTTTAAAAAAAAATTTTTTTTCCCGGCTACGCTCAAAAAGTAGTTAACTTTTTTCTAAAAAAAAAAAAAAAAACCCAAAAAAAAAAAAAAAAAAAAAAAAAAAAAAAAAAACAAAATTGTGTTGTGATTAACAAAAAAAAAAAAAAAAAAAAAAAAAAAAAAAAAAAAAAAAAAACCCGAAAAAAAACGAAAAAAAAAAAAAAAAAAAAAAAAAAAAAAAAAAAAAAAAAATGAAAAAAAAAAACAAAAAAAAAAACAGTTTTTTTCCCTTTTTTTTAAAATATTTAAAAGTTAAGAAAAATGACCATAAAAAATTTAAAAAAAAAAAAAAAAAAAAAAATCAAAAGTGAAAATTTAATAAAAAAAATTTAGAATTTAACAAAAATTAAAAATTCCAGTATTTATTAAAAATTAATATGGTTTTTACAATTCCTTTGACAAAAATGTTTTCATACTTCCAAAAGGATCAAATTAAAAAATAATGTTTTTTATTTTATTTTTAAGTTTATTCTTTTAAAATAATTTAAAAGTTTGTGATGAAATTAAAAAATAAATGGGCAAAAAAAAAAAAAATTTTTTTTTATTTTTAGGGTCTTTCCCAAGTTTTTAAATTTATAAAACAATTTACTTTTTTTTTAAAAAACCCCAAAAAATTTTTTAATAATTTTGATTTTAAATCACAAGGCAAAATGAAAAACGGAAATGCCAAAAAATATTTTTTAAAATTTACTAAAAAAATTGTTTTTTAAGTTTTGGTTAGATCCGGGAATAAAAACCCAATTATTTTTGTAGATTCCAGTTCCTTTAGGGGAAAAAAGAAGTTATGGCTAAGGGGGTTAAAGAATAAACATATATTTTGGATCTTTAGCACCTATAGATTTTTCCCCCGAAAAAATTGAAACGAAATTACTGGGGCATTTTTCAGGGAAAATTTCAAAACGGGAAATCGGGGAAAAACTCTTTTCTCTCCAAATTCTCGGTTTTGGGAAAAAAAAAAAAAAACTTAAAAAAAAGGAATTAAAAGACACCCTAGGGATTTTTTTCTTTTTTGTGGGAAAGCTTAAAAGGGGGGGGAGTTTTTTGCTTATTAATACTGAAAAAAAAAACATTTTAAAGATTTGACCTTTTTAGTTTTTTTTCTGTGAAAGGGTAAAACCCCTGTTTTTTGTTTTTTTTGAATTATCACCACAAACGAATTTTGTTTTCATGACCCCCCCCAACTTTACCCTTTTTTTTGATCCCACACAATTTATTAGTAAAAAAGTTTTATTTTTTAACCGTAGAAATAGCTTTTTTTCGACTTTGGGTTTTCAGGCTTTTGTACGTAAAAAAAACCACCGAAGAGCCGAGCCGTAAAAAGACCTTCTTTTCCCGGGGGCTCCAGCGAAACCCGACAGAAAAATTAGCTTAAGGTGGGGCTGAAATGGTAAGTCTTAGTCTCCAGAAACAAGTCTTAAAAAAAAGATCGAAAATAATGCTGATTTTTCGGGTTTTGGGATGGTAGTACGTACTCCTGTAAGAGCTGATTTATGTGGGTTGTTTTTTCTTTTGCTTTTTCTCAGAGCATTCAACCTTTGTGCTCTTTACCTAAACTGTGGAAAATGAGAGGAAGGCACTTACCTGGCCTCTATTACAAAGGATACAAAAAAATCACAACCCAAAGTGAAATGCCTTTAAACGTGTGTCTTTAAAAAAATGTGAGATGTGACCAAATTTGTCCCCTTTTACTTAACATAATCAAAAGCATATCACAAATTTTTCATGAAGACAGATGAGAAGAAGGTTTTTCCCCACTATTTGGTGAGTTTGGAAATTTGTTTTAAAATGTTAACATCAAAATATTATTTTTTGATGTAAAAAAAGTAACTTTTTTCCCCCATCAGAAGGTACAAAACTTTTTAAGGTTTAAAAATTAAATGGCCGAAAAAAAGACCCACTTTTCCTGTGGTTTTTACAGTCCCCCCCCCCCCCAAAAAAAAATCACTTTTTAGAAACAACCTCAAATTTGGAACAAATTTGGTTTTGAGTTGGCTTTGGGTTTTTTCCCAGTTTTAGAGTAAAGAATTTTATTTGCTTTTTAACAATAAACATTTATTTTTGTTTTTTTTTCTAAAATTTTTTTTTTAAAAAATGTATTTTTCCAGGGCTATGTCAAAAGGTAAAAGGTTTTAAAAGGTAAAAAATTTTTTATAATATGTATACTGCCAAATTAATTTTCCATAAAGCTCAGCAAAAAAAAAAAATTAAGTAATTAAAAAAAAAATTATCAAACTAAAATTTTGTTATTAAATTTTTTGAAAAAAGTTTCTTTTTGATCACCATGCAAGGAGCACCAGAGGGTTAATAAACTTTAAAAAGTTTTATAGGTCTAAGAGTTAGCATGTGCTGGCCTTTGACTCATGATTGGATTCCTTTGCAAAAAAAAAAAAAAAAAACAAAAAAAATGCTGGGTAACCCTTTTCTGAATGCTGGGGGGATAGTTATATCATGTGAAGAATAGTGTAGCATCTCTCATACTTTCTCCTCATTACTTCACTGTGATTGCGTTGCGCTTTCAGTGGTATGGAATAATGTAACCAAAAGTTGTAAGAGAAATGTTTTATCTAGTTTATTTCAGAACAGTTTAATATTCAGGATGATTAATTTTGCTCTTTACTTTCAGTAGTGCCTGGTCTGTCGGAATTCTGAAAGCGTTCAGTTTTTATAGTATGATCTAACTTTTAAAATCAAATACATGAATATGATTTTTCTTGGTTTTTCCAAATTGGGAAACAAATCACAAAAAAATATTTTTTCATACTAGATAGTCAAGATAGGTGTAATGTGCATTGTGAGGCGTGAATCTCATGCCGTGTGTGTTTACTGTATAATTAACATTTGTTAGTTTTCAGGTCATTGGGGGCATGCACAAATTGTGCATCAAAGAAAAATTCAATACTTTTGAGTGGTGTTGGGGGGAGAAAACCCAGTCAACAGGAGCAGTAAAAGTGAGCTCACTTTATCCAACACCACTAAGAAGAATTCTGAGATTTGTCTGTGGCGCCGGCATTGAACTTTTGAAGGTTTCAGTCGGCAGAGATCCAGCATGTTGTCGTGCCTGAAGGTGGGAGCATTGAGGAGTTGGCCATATTTTCTTAAACGCACTGTGACACTTCATTAGGTGGACAGGTTGTCATCTCTAACAGCTGTGAGAACTGGACCCGCCAGCGAGTGACAGGCGGATCTGTGTCATCCTCTAGTGTGATCTCTTTACGATTGATTAGCAAACCTGTGGAAGCTTTCATCGCTGACGCCTGCCGTCTTTTCACATGTGCCTGCTGAAGATGCATCTCTGAAAAACATGATCTCATTCTACTCTTCTTACGAATCTAGAGGGGGAACCCAGTATACAGTGATTCTTACAAAGAAATAATCCATGTACCCTATTTTTAAAACATTCATATTCATGCATTTTGGCAGATGCTTTCTTATCCAAAGCAACTTTCATTGCAATTAAAGATATGCATTTTTTCAGTTCATGCCATTTCATGTGGAAATTGAACCCTGGCTGTTTAGTGCTGCAAAGCATCATACTCTACTACTTGGAGCTACAGGGACAACCATTAGCCAAAATCAGAATGAGAAAAATAGAAAATAAATAAACTCTATTTTTAGGAATAGTTATGGTTTTTTGCATTATACTATTCTTATGACAGTTTTTTCCCTCATTAATGTAAAAAATCATGAGAAAAGTAAGAAAAAATAACGAAAATGGTTAAAAAATAAGGTGGCCAAATCTCTCAAAACAAATGTGGTTTTATGTACAGCGTGCCTTACTGTTCATGTATGTCGATCATTATACAACATTGTTAATTTTTTTTTATTTTGGTATGCAAGCTATGTGTCTATAGGTAATATGATAACTGGTAAATTCCTGCAAATCAAAGAATAATTAACTAAACCGTTTTTTGTTAAAAATTTTACATTTCATTGACAAATTCTTGTTTTCATAAAAAAATTGTTTTTTTTTATTATGCATATATGTTCTCCAGCCCAGGACTTACTGAAAAACCTACTTATGGTGACATTTCTGCAAAATAATGTGTGCTTCTTGTAATTTTTTTTTGACTTTAGAGTGGGGAAATGTTCGGTGAGAGCACTAAAACTGCGTTCAGTTTTATCAGAAACAGATGGACATGAATCTGGCAACTTGTATTAATTAAAGAGATTCCCTCCTGCATTTAAATATTTGTCAACTATAAACGTTTATGGTGTGAATGTGGTCATCAGGCCATCATGTCCTCTGTGAAGGCGAGACCTTTATTGCATGATGCAATGATAAACTCAGAAACATATTCAGAGGTGTGACCGTTCCTGTCGCTTAAAGAAAGCAATTATTACGATCCATAAATATGCTGTGTGGCGTTCTACAAACAGTGTCTCACTGAACTGTCAAATGAATGTCGACACACAAGTGAAACGAAATTTGAAGTCCTTGTCATTTGAACAGATGCTAAAAAGACTTCTGTAATGTGAACGTGAGCTTCAGGTCGCCAACCAACATTAAGTCCTCTCCTTACACTTGGGTAATGCATCTCTTTCTGTCTTTTTCTCCTTGTGTTTATGAGCAGATTATTATGAGCTGGCGCGAGAATGCGGGTTTGAAGTTTAATGTCTTTTGGCTGCTTGTGTATGGACAGTATGTTTCTTGGTGTGCTTGATTGAAGGCAGGACAGCTGCTTCCTCGAGACATGTCCAATAAGGACAAACTGCCGTTGCGAATCGCTCCGACACCCCGAGACCAATGCACCGGATGTTTTTTCCCCCAGACGCTTCGGACCCCACCGTAGAGAGCTTTCGCAGACAGTCCTGCGAGCTCTGAGGGCAAAATGTCCTAATGGCGATGCAGTAAAGCCTCCAGAGCAGCTTAAGAATCTCCAGCTACTGAAAGGGACCAAAGGACTTCATTGATGAAACCCATTTTTGTCTTCTGTCCTTGACAAAAAATATGGGATGGGAAAAAGGCTGTGTCTTCTGAAAGCCAACTTTAATTCTTTTACACACCTCTGGAAAAAGAAAAAAGATGAGTTTGCATGTTCATTTAGATGACTTGTTTTGCACCCTTTGGAAATTTAGTTTTTCTCATTTTGCTCCAATGGTGCTCGCAGTAAAGGGGGTGCCGTCAGAATGAGGTCCAAACGCTGATAAAAATCAAAATAACCCAAAAGTAATAAAAATAGACAATTGTGTGTTTCTTGTGAAAAAAACCTCATTGATTTTTTTAACTTAAAAACCTTGTTTTCCGGGTTTAACCAAAATCCAAAATAACATTCCCCCAGTGAAAAAGTTGCCCCTTTCTAACAGGGGGAAAAATTGCACAGTAAGCACTGTTTACAAAATGGGGCGGGATTTGATGTGAGAGAAAAAGGGGAGTTTGCTTTTTTTTCACGGAAGTTGGACGATGGACTCATATTTTGATGAATGGTTTAAAGTTAAAATGGCTTACTGATGGTTGTTCGGTTTTGTCTTTCCAGATGTACTGATGGACTGGAGGGGTGTGGATTTCTTGTGGTTATTGGATGTTTTTACAGATGTTTTTATTCATGGCACCGCATCCATCTACATCTGGATAGGCCTGAGGATGAGCAAATTTTCAGGGAATTTCATTTGTGGGTTGAACTGTACCTATACTTTGTCTCAGATGTTGTGTTTTGTTTTTTGTTATTTAGAACGTGTATGGTGTGAAGTATTAGTGTATTTGTCTCCATTGATATTTGGTGTAACGTGTGTAGTGTATGTCCATTGTATGTGTTTTGTTTAAAGGTGAGCAACTTGGCTGTGTAATAAATATTCATCGGACTGCCACAAGTTAGATAAATGTGTCTGTCTATGCACAGGCTGTGAGAATCTCGAGTACTATCTCCATCCTGTAGCGTCTCATGTAATTATATCCGCCCAGTTTCAAGATTTTTCACTAATAGCCGAAACAGACGTTTGAAGGGCATATGCAAAATCATTCTCCAATATGCCGTCTGTGTTCATCGGCTCTGAGGCAGATTCATGAGATCACAGCATGTGCTGTTTCTGAACAAAGAAAGGGGTGTAGGATTGTCTTTGTACATTGTGAAGAGATACAAAATTGACGCGCCATATAAATATACACAGTGCATGTGAATCCTCCAAAGAGAAATTTTTAAGTGTGTTATATTTATTGAATTTGGATTTTTAGTACATGATTAGGGATCTATAAGTCTTGTTAAATCCCACACTCTTAAAGGTTAAAAAATAGTACTGGTTCCAAAAAGATTTATATTATTTATTTCAGCCCGATGCCACAGAGACCAGGCATTTTCCGGGTTCGCTTGAAGAACCTACCAGTGAACAGTCCTTTAAAATACCACTATATTCTGACCAATATTTTTTGGGACATTTTTTTTTTTTCCGAAAAGCATTAAAAATAGATTTGCTACCATATATTTCAATCCAAAAATACATCATGTGTCAAATGAAGATTTTGTTTTTCTCTAAATGTGTGAACATATTTGAATAAAATAAGTAATGAATAAATGAATAAAGTCCAGTTGTGGGCTACTTTTTTTGTACTTAATTCTTTCTTTCTTTCTTTCTTTCTTTCTCTTTCTTCTTTCTTTTTCTTTCTTTCTTTCTTCTTTCTGTCATATGAGCACAGCTCAAGACTCCACTTTTATTGTAGTAACAATTTTTGATATTTCTCGTGTAAAAATCTTTGAGAACTGATGAAATATGTTTTGAGTTCATACTGTGATGTTTTGATTGCAGACTTTAATATCTTGGCAAATCAGTCAGAGTTTGAGACATTGTCTGAATCTCTTCTGAAACTTTTTTCTGAAGTAAAATTATAAGAAAAAAAGTCTGTATTCAAACTTATTCTCTAAGAGAAACAGTTTTTCTTTCCTTTTGAGAGTGAATGAAGAGGATGTATTAGAAAAAATAATTAACATTTAATAAAACATGTCTGAATGGGCAGTATGAGCTTCGTGACTATTATAAATGACACAAAATCCGTAAAATCTGATCTGCTGTGGTTGGAGATGTGGTCGAGCCAAAGGGGAAAACTGAGGGTCAGCAAAAACAAGAAAGAGTGAGTTAGTATCAGCAGCATTCGTAAAGGATACAGCAAACGCCTTCAACATTACTCTAAAATCCTTCACAAATAGGCCTCTTTTCCCTCTGAGCCGCCGCTGAGAGATTGATGACGGGTCAGAGCTTCACTTTAGACCCACGAGAACTGAAATATTGGCTGATTGCTGGTTTGGTGATTACGGTTTTTAAGATGTCAGTTTTTATGGTAAAAGATATGAGGAGCAATCACCCACAGCACTCAGAGGCTGAGATACAGTGTTTCCATAGAAACTGCCTCCGATGCGTCTAAGGGTGCAGTCAAACGCCTGCGTGTAATGCATTGAATATGGTATACTGGCTCATTAATTCAGTGAGCTCTGAATGATGAGTTCTATAAAATCGTATTGCAGAAGCATGCCGGTCTGTCCCAGAGGTTGCTCTCAATAAAACTGAACAGGTACACGAGAAAAGTCTGTAAAGACTTGACCAAATGTACTCTATGAATAATAAGGAATTTTCTTTTAAGCCGTTTACCTCTGTTTTGAATCATGCACTGCATTGTGTTTTAGGTTAAAGGAAATGTCCTGTGAGTTTTACAGTGCACAAATATGAAGTTAAAACTATAGCCCATTTCTGATGGTGACAGTTTCATTCATTAGTAATGAAAGTATTATTTATGAAGTGAAACTGTGTTACTGACACCTATATATTACACACACCCTCAGGGTTGAGAACTTCAGACCTCTGTAGCTGTATTTTAGGAGGTCTACATCCACATCTCCATCTTGAAACGTTTGATGTTTATAAGTACAAAATGTAGTTTCTGCCATTTACATTACAATTCATTATATACTTGGTTTTTGATGTTTGTTGCCGGTGAATTTCATAATGCAATTTATAATTTCCATTACAGTTACTTTCTACAATTGAAATTACCGGTGCATTTTCCATTGAATTGTTGGACATTTCCTTCAACCCTAAAACACAACACAATGAACTGTGTAATTCAAAATGCTAACATTAAAGAAGTGGGCTCTACAAATTTTAATTTACTTTAATAATAATCATTATGTATATATATATGCATGACCCTGGAGCACAAAACCAGTCTTAAGTCGCTGAGCAATAGCCACAAATACATTGTATGGGTCAAAATTATAGATTTTTCTTTTATGCCAATAATCAATTAGGATATAAGTAAAGATCATGTTCCATGAAGATATTTTGTAAATTTCCTGCTATAAATATATTAACACTTACTTTTGATTACTAATATGCTTGCTAAGAACTTCATTTGGACAACTTTAAAGGCGATTTTTTTAATATTTAGATTTTTTTGCACCCTCAGTTTCCAGATTTTAAATATTGTATCTCAGCCAAATATTGTCCATCTAAAAACCCATACCAATGGGAGTTTATTTTTTCAGCTTTATATGATGTTAAATTCTTTTTGAAAAAGACCCTTATGACGGTTTTGGGCCCAGGATAAATTTTGTTACAAAAGTTTTTAAGTTTTTTTTAATTTGAAATGGTCTGTCATTTAAAATTTCACATTTATGGATTTTGTTGGTTTTTTGATTCATTTTTGAAGCTAAAAAAATGACCGGGAAAGTGTTTTGGAAATTTAAACCTCATAATTTCCTCTGTTGTTAAAAACCCTAATGTTAAATGATAACATTTTTAAAAAGTGATGGATTTGAAAAATTCCTTTCCAAAAAAACGAAAACAATGAACCTTCAATAAAATTTCTCACTAAATATATTAATGACTAAAATTTTTGCCATCGTGCAAAATAGGAATGTTGTAAATCCCCAATGTTAAATTTTTTCCTCGAAACCAAAAAAAATGAATACGGCGATCGTTGTCTCTTCGTAAAGCAACATTACCGTGTTCTACCAGTAAAAATTTCACAAAAATCACCCTGAAATAATAAAAAACCGGCCCACGACGTAAAAATGAGTCAGAAAAACTAGAAAAAAAGTCAGTATGTAGCAAGTGTACATATAAAACTGTTTTCCCAAAAATATGGATTGTTTTTGTATAAAACATTTTATTAACTTTGGCAGTTTTTTTTTTTTTTTTTTTAAAATTTCAAAATGTTTGAAAAAATAAAAAAATGTATCAAAAAGTCAAAAAATTATGTAAGCTTGCCTTCAAGGCCCCTTTCCAGTGATAATTCAGAAAAGGGTGAAAAATGGTAAAAAAGAAAACATTAAAAACAAAAATACGAGAAAACAAAACAAAAAAGATCCCCCCTCCTGCCGGATGGGAGATCGAGGTGGTTTCATTGTTGTCAACGACTTAAAATTTCAAAACACTTTTTGAAGAGTTTTAGCAGTCATCGCCTTTTTTAAAAAAAAAGGGTTTTTTTTAAGTGACTCAATACAAAACGTTGGAGGGGAGCGGGCCCAGCTGATGAAAACCTGGAAGAGAGACATCACCGAGAAAACGAGACAGCACCACATGGTGCGTTTTGTTAAATGTGAAAAAAAAAAAAAAGAAGAACAAAAAAACGGTGCGAATGAACCGAATGAAGACAAACAAAACATCTACACACTTATTAAAGAGAGGACTGATATACACCGGAACAAAAAGAATCGAGGCAAACGTCACAATAATTATATGGTTGTATTTGTTATCTATTTTTTGTTCTGTTTTGTTTTTTTTAACTAATTCAGGTTGGCACTTTATCTGAACAAATCGAGATCTGTTCAAAAAGACTAATCATCATACAAAACTGTCTCTGAACAGTAACTCCGTTAGAATATAATATTTAATAGAGAGCATACGGTAGGTAAACACTTCTGACGTACTTGTAGTTTAAAAGGAACATGCCAACAGATGTTTTACTACCACTATGCACGAAAACAAACATTGACCGGTCTTCTCTACGACACCGGGCCGCGGCCGACCGCGTGTCGATTTGAGACGCACGAAAACGCTTGGCCACTTCGTCGTTGGTCCTTTTGTGAGAGTATTCTCATGATGGTCAAGGACCGTTTTGCTCCATGTTTCACGCTCCTGGCGAGCCGGATAGCAGGCAGTGCAAGCTTCGCCCTTCTCGGCCAGTTCTCTGAGACTGCTAGGACCGTCATGCCGATGATCCGGGTCTCTCGGTGCTTAAGCATGGTAGTCCTTCAATGGAGATGTGAAGCTCGTAGGCCTCTGGGGCCGTGGTTCATTACTCAGCACGCCTGGATGGAGAAGGCAAGATTAACACCACTTAAGTAATTCACATCAAATTTAACTTTTTGATGAAGTATGTAAACAAAAAGTTCCTGGTTTAAAACTGATTCTAGTTCAACTAATCCTTGGTGTGTAAAAACAAACAAAACTACACACAATATGTTATCCTCGGACCTCTTAAGTTGCACATATATGTTTGTAGCAATAGCCAAAAATACATTGTATGTGTCAAAATTATAGATTTTTCTTTTATGCCAAAAATCATTCAGGATATTGTATTAGTCAAAATACATGTTACGATGAAGATATTTAGTAAATTTCCTACTGTAACTATATGCAAAAAACTTTTAATTTTTGATTAGTAGAATGCATAGCTAAGAGCTTTTTCATTGGGACTTTAATGTAACAGGCGCATTTTCTCAGTATTTTAGATTTTTTTTTTGCACCCCCACAGAGTCCAGATTTCTCAAAATAGTTGCACTTACAGTTATCTCGGCCAAATATTTTGCTCCTAACAAACCATATACATCAGTGGAAAGTGTAATTTATTCAGCTTTCAGATAAAAAAACAAGACGGGTTTCTTAGGGTCCAGGGTCAAGCATATGGGGCAAGATATTAAACTGAAATATTTGTATATATATATATATATTAATTTATATATATATTATATATTATATATAGATATATTATATATGTTATATATCTATATTATATATATATAATATATATATGTTTGAGGACTTAGCATTAAGATAGATAGGTAACACTTTACACTCTTTAGTAAAATACATATGTTACTATAAACTAACAATTAACAGGTACAGATCTATTAAATCTTAATGTAAATTAAACACAAAAAAAATTCCTAATGACATTTGGCAAAATCAACATTTGGTAGCTCTTTCACATTTCTTTTGAAAACATGAACAAAAAAACAAATTAAAACTTTACAATGACATCTTATTTGTTACCATTATTTAAAATGAATGAAACTATAATGCATATATTTTACCACATGTAACATTTTGTGTAACAAGTTGTTAACATTAGTTAATATGCACTGGAATTAACATGACCAACTGTGATTTTCATTAAGTTAACATTAACAAGATTAATAAAGAATGTAATAAATGTACTGTTCATGTTTAGTTAATACATTAACTAATGGAACCTTAATTGTAAAGTGCTACCAAAAAATCATATCAATCGTGTGTTATAGTTCATGTTAACAAATATAGTTAACTAATGTTAATAGATGAACCTATATGTAAATTGTTTAGGTTTTTTTATTTTTATAAATGCTATGCATTAACAAATGGTTAATACAATTTGAACATTGTAAAGTTTTACCCATATATGCCTTACTTGTTACATCCAATATTTCAACTTCGTGTCCTCACTACATCGGTTAAGATGGTAAATTCAATAACTTTTCCTTGATATGTTAGTGATACCAGAAAGGCATTCAAAGAAAGGGTACAAAAAGCGCCAAAATAGTCCAATATGATTCAGACCTTTTTAAATGTTCAAAAATTTCACATATTGATATGTAGGACATTATTATAAACTGCTGTGTAATTGTGAGATTTACATTTCACCACACCAGAAACGTCTTGCCTGGTACAGGTCCAAGCATTTAACACATGAATTAAAATGAATGCACCCTCATGTTTAAATGACATCCACTTACAAGAGATGAAGACTCCAGTCAAATCAGCATCAAAAGCTACTGTATTATTTTATTGTACGTTAAGCGGTGCACGTTGAATAGCACTCATTTATTCCCCCTATTTTGACCACTTTTGCTTGTGTATCAAATACATATTCAATTAATGGATGACTGTGATACAGCATCTCTATAATGACACGAGTAAACTTTGAATGATGCTGCATTCACGCTTTCAGTCCGAGACGAATGTCATATCAGTCAGCACAACATACACAAAAGATGTTTGTCCCAGGCCCTTAATATCCAAAGGTTCATGCTTTTTTACGTGTGCTCTAAGAAAGAGCGTTAATTCAGTGTCGGTGAGTTTGTGCCGGGCTTCCATCACATTTCACAGACGCCATTGAAAAGCCAAAATGCAGGTCTTTTTTGTTGAGCAAACTCTTCTGGAAAGCCTTTCTTAGTGATCTTTTCCTTCACAAGCCTAAAATGAGACTGTCAGAAGTAAATCTTCACGTGGACGCTTGTGGTTCTGTGCTCTTGCTCAAGTGCATTTGTGCAGTTTAAAGGCGATCATTCAAGGCCACCGGTGAAAAGTCAGGAAGTAGACGAGACAATTGCCTTCTATGTACAGTCAGACATGATTCATTTATTTCACGAGCAAAAGGGGTCCAGTAATAGGAGATAAAGTGAGTATACGGCTGGTCCATGAGCCCATATAAAATCAAAGTATATCTTTTATAAGGCTACTGAGTTTTTTACATGGATCTTTCAAAAGTGTGATTCATTTCTTTCTGTAAAAACTTTTGAAATGAGGGCACGATGACAGTGAGACGGGGTTACAGAGGGAATAATAGGGATCACTTATCTAATCACGACTCTTTATCCATTTACTAGTCATTTTCAGTAATATACAGTCCTCCGGGATTCACATCCAACTCTTATAAATCAGTTCTGTGTGGTATCAGAAAGTAATACTGTGTGATACTTGATATACGCTACCGTTCAAAAAGTTGTTTTTATGTAAGTGAGGATGCATTAATTTGATCAAAACTGACAGTAAAGACATTTATAGGATTTCTGTTTCAAATAAATGCTGTTTTTTTCTTTCTATACATCACAAAAACATTACACAGCATGACTGTTTTCAACATTGATAATAATCAGAAATGTTTCTCGAGCAGCAAATCAGCATATTAGAATGATTTCTGAAGATTATGTGTCACTGAAGACTGGAGTAATGATGCTGAAAAATACAGCTGCACATCACAGAAATTAATTATATTTTACCAATACATTCACATGGAAAACAGTTATTTTAAATTGCAATAATATTTCAAATTTTTATTGTTTTACTGTATTTTGATCAAATAAATGCAACCTTAGTGAGCATAAGAGATGTTCCAAAACATTAAAAATCGTACCAACCCCAAACTTTTCAAGTTTAGTGCATGTTACTTTTGTACCATATTTTGGTACACCCCCCCCCAAAAAATAAAAATAAACACGGTATTAAATGGTTCCATCTCCAAAAACATCATACTTTTTATACCTTTCTGTAAACACCAGCTGTTATGAATATAAACTATAGGACAGGTTCAGGTCCTATATGAAATGAATACTCACTACTGGAATGTTTCGTTGTATTTTGGAGACCAGTTGTTGTTCTTGGTTTTGGTGCTAAACTTGCGTTTCTTGTCAGCCAGGTGCGGGCCGATGGCGCTGATCTCCACGAAGGGGCGAAACATGGCATTCGTCTGCCAGTTGATATTGTTCACAACACACAACTGCAGAGGAAGAGGATGGTCTTTGAGTACGAGATCATCAAACATAAGTGAGACATGTTCGATTATATGACTCCTATATCACACCTAGAAGGCACAAGTTAGATACTAGACTTAGAGAAAACCAACAGAGCTGCTTACACTGGGGGAAAAAAGGATAGGATTTACAGTTTTCCCTATTATATTGCTAGTAAATTATACAAACGATTACAAAAAAACAGCAATAAATTGAATTAAACATGACATTTTTATGTAGAAAGTGTGGAAGACCAATTGCAAGATATATCTTGCGATAGGAGTTTATTTGTTGTGATATGCGTTTGTATCTTGCAATTCTCAGCTTACAACTCACAATTCTGAAAAAAAAAAAGATTTGCAGGGAAAAAGTCAGAATTGTGATTTAAAAGGTCACATGTTTTTTATTTCTTACTTTTTGGTGAAAACAGGCTTCTATAAGACTGAAATATTATTTTCTTTTAAAATGAACTCAAATATTCTTTTATATAAATGTGTCCCTGGAGCACAAAAGCAGTCCTTAAGTGGCTGGGGTATATTTGTAGCATAGCCAAAAAAAAAAAAAAAACATTGTATGGGTCAAAATTATCGATTTTTCTTTTATGCCAAAAATTATTAGGATATTAATTAAAGATCATGTTCCATGAAGATATTTCATAAATTTCCAACCATAAATATATAAAAACTTAATTTTTGATCAGTAATATGCATTGCTAAACACTTCATTTGGACAACTTTAAAGGTGATTTTCTCAGTATTTAGATTTTTTTGCACCCTCAGATTCCAGATTTTCAAATAGTTGTATCTCAGACAAATATTGTCCTATCATTACATCAATGGAAAACTTAATTATTCAGCTTTCAGATGATGTATAAATCTCAATTTTGAAAAATTGACC
The DNA here is from genome assembly GCF_018340385.1 of Cyprinus carpio. Lineage (NCBI taxonomy): Eukaryota > Metazoa > Chordata > Actinopteri > Cypriniformes > Cyprinidae > Cyprinus > Cyprinus carpio. The sequence continues at coordinate 71,883 of NW_024879334.1, forward strand.
CTTAAGACTGGTTTGGGTCCATATGTGTGTGTGTGTGTGTGTGTATACATAAATATATATATATATATATATATATATATATATATATATATATATATATAAACAGTGTAATCAAATAGATCACATGCTGTATTATAAGAATATTGTGCCAAATAGCTTAGCAGCAGTAAACAGCCTACAGATTTACAAACAACAATAAATCAGAAAGTTAAATAGGAATATTACAATGTCCATTTTGTGGCATACCTTAAAGTCATAAATTCATAATAATACAATGTCACTGATATTGTTATGGTTAGAAAGTGTTAATTAGTTTTTATGTACTTTTGTAAATGATCTTTCATGCAATGTTCTAGTTAGCTAGTCTGTTATCAGCAGTGTTTGTGGTCATTAATCGTGGTTTGTTGTGCAGGTGTCTCTATGCAGTCCAGTTTTCGTGTCTCCTGTAGAGACGGAGCTCATTAACAGATCCTGAGCTCTTGATAAAGCAGCCAGATGAGAGCCATTACAGCGAGAGGAAACTTCCATTCTGCTAATTACAGCAGCTGCAATCGCTTTCTCAGGGGAAATTACACTAACTGATTAAAAGAATACAGTGTCGGTGGCAAAGAGAAACAT